>NW_026916013.1:0-45992 GCF_034315485.1 Pezoporus occidentalis
AGCACATGTTTCACGCTCATGAATAACCTGGGCAATAGTGTCCATTGTTAAGTCCACCCCTCGGTCACGGGCCCATCTATATGTTGCATCTCTGCCCTGATGGCCTGAAGTGTCATGGGCCCACCGGGCCAAAAATAATTCACCTTTATGTTGCCAATCTAAGTCCATCTGAGCCACTTCAATCTTAGCCGCTTTATCCACTTGTTGGTTGTTCTGGTGTTCCTCAGTGGCCCGACTCTTGGGTACATGGGCATCTACATGACGTACCTTCACCACCAGGCTCTGCACCCTGGCAGCAATATCTTCCCACAGTGCAGCAGCCCAGATGGGTTTACCTCTGCGTTGCCAGTTGCTCTGCTTCCATTGCTTCAACCACCCCCACAGGGCATTTGCCACCATCCATGAGTCAGTATAGAGATAAAGTACTGGCCACTTTTCTCGTTCAGCAATGTCCAGGGCCAGCTGGATGGCTTTCACCTCGGCAAACTGACTCGATTCACCCTCTCCGTCAGCAGTTTCTGCAACTTGTTGTCCAGGACTCCATACAGCTGCCTTCCATCTCCGATGCTTTCCCACAATACGGCAAGAGCCATCAGTAAACAAGGCATACTGCTTTTCACTTTCTGACAGTTTATTATATGGTGGGGCCTCTTCAGCGCGCATCACCTCCTCCTTTGGTGACATTCCAAAATCTTTGCCCTCTGGCCAGTCCATGATGACTTCTAGAATGCCTGGACGACTGAGATTTCCTATTCGAGTTCGTTGTGTAATTAGTGCAGCCCATTTACTCCATGTAGCATCGGTTGCATGATGTGTAGAGGAGACCCTGCCTTTGAACATCCAGCCCAGCACGGGCAGCCGGGGTGCCAGGAGGAGCTGTGCTTCAGTGCCAATCACTTCCAAACAGCTCGAACCCCTTCATAGGCTGCCAGTATCTCTTTCTCAGTTGGGGTATAGCTGGCCTCAGATCCTTTATATCCCCGACTCCAAAAGCCGAGGGGTCGACCTCGAGTCTCCCCTGGAGCTTTCTGCCAGAGGCTCCAGGTAGGACCGTTCTCCCCAGCTGCAGTGTACAGTACATTTTTTACATCTGGTCCGGTCCGGACTGGTCCAAGGGCTACTGCATGAACTATCTCGCGTTTAATTTGCTCAAAGGCTTGTTGCTGCTCAGGGCCCCATTTAAAATCATTCTTCTTCCGGGTCACATGATAGAGAGGGCTTACAATCGAACTGTAATTTGGGATGTGCATTCTCCAGAACCCCACTGCACCCAAGAAAGCTTGCGTTTCTTTCTTATTAGTTGGTGGAGACATTGCTGTTATCTTGTTGATCACATCTGTGGGGATCTGTCTACGTCCATCTTGCTATTTTATTCCCAAAAATTGAATCTCCTGTGCAGGTCCCTTGACCTTACTCCGTTTTATGGCAAAACCGGCTTTCAGCAGGATTTGGATTATTTTCCTCCCTTTCTCAAAGACTTCTTCCGCTGTATCGCCCCACACAATAATGTCATCAATGTATTGCAGGTGTTCTGGAGCTTGCCCCTGTTCCAGCGCATTCTGGATCAGTCCATGGCAAATGGTAGGGCTGTGTTTCCACCCCTGGGGCAGTCGGTTCCAAGTGAACTGGACACCCCTCCAAGTAAAAGCAAACTGTGGCCTGCACTCTGCTGCCAAAGGGATTGAGAAAAATGCATTGGCAATATCAATCGTGGCATACCACTTGGCTGCCTTTGACTCTAGTTCATACTGAAGTTCTAGCATGTCCGGTACGGCAGCACTCAATGGTGGTGTGACTTCATTCAGGCCACGATAGTCTACTGTTAGTCTCCATTCTCCATTAGACTTTCGCACTGGCCATATGGGGCTATTGAAGGGTGAGCGGGTCCTGCTGATCACCCCCTGACTCTCCAGTCTACGGATCAGCTGATGGATGGGAATCAGGGAGTCTCGGTTGGTGCGATATTGCCGCCGGTGCACTGTTGTGGTCGCAATTGGCACTTGTTGTTCTTCAACTTTCAGCAACCCCACAGCAGAGGGATCTTCTGAGAGACCAGGCAAGGTGGACAGCTGCTCAATTTCCTCAGTCTCCAAAGCAGCAATACCAAAAGCCCACCGGTACCCTTTTGGGTCTTTGAAGTACCCTCTCTTGAGGTAGTCTATGCCAAGGATGCATGGAGCCTCTGGACCAGTCACAATAGGGTGCTTTTGCCATTCCCTCCCAGTCAGGCTGATTTCAGCCTCCAGCACAGTCAACTCTTGGGATCCTCCTGTTACTCCAGAAATATAGATGGGTTCCACCCCTTGACAGCTTGATGGCATCAGGGTACACTGTGCACCGGTATCTACTAGAGCCTTATACTTCTGTGGGACTGATGTGCCAGGCCATCTGATCCACACAGTCCAGTAAATCCGATTGTCCCCTACCTCCACCTGGCTGGAGGCAGGGCCCCTCTAACAGTCGTCACAGCATTGGACACTTAAGTCGTGTTGAAAGGGATTATTCTTCGTTATCACAGGAGCTGGAGTAAAATCAGCTCTTCCACTCCATCTGGGAAACTGATCACCAGAGACTGAAGCCGTAGCTCTCATGGGACAATCAGTCTTGGCCCTTGCTCCCCTCTTCAGTTCACTCACCCGTTCCTCCAAAGCTGAAGTAGGTTTTCCATCCCACTTTGTCATGTCTTCTCCGTGATCCAGCAGGTAAAACCATAGGGTACCCCGTGGCGTATACCTCCTGTATCTCCTCTCTTGAACAATAGGACGCCTTTTGTTAATAGCTGAGACGCGTGTTGGTACACGTGAGGAGCCGGATAAATCAGATAGATTGTCCTTCAATTGTTCGATGTCCTGGGACAGTTTTTTCACAGCTGAGATGATGGAAGGGGTGAGATTGTCTTCGAACTCTCGGAGTTTATGAACCATTTCATCCACTGTTAGTGGTACTATGTCATTCCAGGTTACTGTTGCCAATGAATGGGCATATGATGACGGTGCATTCCGTGTAAGTTTTCGCCACATGGGTCGTGTACATTCAACTTCATCTGGATCTATAGGTGTATCCCCGTTATTCGGCTTGATGTGATAGATCATCTCTACGATGGCCGATTCCCTCAGAGACTGGATGCCTTTGTCTATAGTATTCCACTTGGCCGAACGACTCGTAACATCGTCCTTGTACGGAAACCTTTCTTTCACAGCTGCCAAGAGCCTCCTCCAAAGGCTGAGGGACTTTTTCTCTCTTGCAATTGCTTTGTCAATTCCCCCTTCTCTAGCAAGTGATCCCAGCTGCTTGGCTTCTGTACCTTCTAGTTCGTGACCATCAGCCCCATTGTCCCAGCATCGGAGTAACCAGGTGATGATGTGCTCCCCTGGTTGACGGGTAAAATCTTTTCGCATATTCCGCAGCTCGGTTGAGGTCCGAGGTCGAGAAGTTACCTCTTCTTCTTCTTCTTCGTCATGTGATGATGACTCCTGATCAGATTCTGGACCGGGTGGTGAATTCATTGGTTCTTCATCTCGCTTCACCCTTTTTGCCTCCTTTTTGCTTGTTCTCTTGCGTACAGGGGCAACTGATATTGGTACGAATTGGTCCTCTGGTTTGGCTGCAGTGATTATCACTGTGGTTTGAGTAGCAACTGTACTTGTTACTGGGGGTGGTGTAGCTACTGTGCTTGGAGCTGGGGTAACCGCGCTGTCTGTTGCAGTTGAAGTTTGAGCAGCTGCTGTACTTGCCACTGGGACAGCTGTGCTGTTCATTGCAGCCAAAGTTTGAGTAGCGACTGTTGCTTTGCCCTCAGATCCGCCGACATTCTTTTCCTTTTGAAGGTGCTGGATAGTGTTGAACAAGGCCCTGTAAGCATAGGCCAAGCCCCAGCACGTTGCCGTGATTTGTCCATCTCTGGTATGGCCAGAATGACCACACACCTCATTTAAGTGTTTTACTAATTCTTCTGGATTTTGCAGTTGTTCGGTAGTGAAATTCCAAAGTACTGGAGGGGCCCACTGACCTAGATACTTGCCCATACTATCCCACACACCCTGCCACTCATGGCTGTCCAGCCTCAGGGAAAATCTCTCGGTCCTCCTACATCGTCGTTTGACCCCAGACAAGACCCAAACCTGAATCTGCTTAACTCTTGAAATCAGTAGTGGGTAAAACACACTCTGTATGCGTGTTAGCATGGTGATTCCCATCACCATCAGCAAACAAGTCTCAACAGCATTAAAAGGCCATTCAAAAAATTCAAAACTCTCAAATGTAAATGGTCTGGGGGGACGACTAGGAGGGTAAAAGGATGTCTCCTTCCCAGGTTGAGCACCTGAGAAGAAGAAAAAAGATGTGTAATTGCTAAGCACCTCGATCATATACCTCCCAAAGTATAAAGGTGGTGACCACACTGGGAACATAAGCCAGATCAGTTTCATGATCAATGATTCTATTGTATTACAAGTCATTACCATAAAGTACAATGGGATAAAAACCTTAGCCCAAGGTGTCCTGTCTCTGCTTCCTCCTGGCTCCCCCTCCTCCCTGGCAGAGCATGAGCCTCACAGAGTCCTTGGCCAAACCAAAACATCGCTTGTTATCAGCTCTGTTCCCGAGCTGAAAGTCAAAACACTGCACTACACCAGCTACCAAGGAGGAGAAAAATGACTGCTACCGCTGAACCCAGGACACCTTCATCATCAGGCTGCCCTTCTGCAGCTCCAATGTCATCAACCACTTCTTCTGTGATGTTCCTCCTCTCCTGGCTCTGTCCTGTGCCAGCACGTACATCAATGAGATGATCCTCTTCTCCTTGGCTGGTGTCATTGAGCTCAGCACCATCTCTGCCATTCTGGTCTCCTACCTCTTCATCTTCTTTGCCATCCTGAGGGTCCGTTCTGCTGAGGGCAGGAAAAAAGCCTTTTCCACCTGCATGTCCCACCTGATTGTGGTGACCATGTTGTATGGAACAACCATCTTCATGTATTTACGCCCTAGCTCTAGTTACTCCCTGAACACTGACAAAGTGGTCTCTGTTTTCTACACGGTGGTGATCCCCATGCTCAACCCCCTCATCTACAGCTTGAGGAACAAAGAGATGAAGGATGCTCTGTGGAGAACAGCAGAAAGAATCACAGTGAGGCTTTGAAAACCCTGATCCAGGGATGTGGGTAACATGAGGCTTTGTTCCAGAGGCTGTGGAGCCTCCACCCATGGACATGTTCAGAAGCTGCCTGAATGAGGCCAGGAGCAACCTGATGTGACCATGACTAGTCACTGATGTGACTATGACCAGCAGGACATAGTTATTGCTCAGAAAGGAAATCTAGGAGGTCTCTGTTCCTATGACTGGCAAATTATACACATAAACACATATGTATTTGTGTGTATATATCAAAACACAATATTAAATGTGTCCTAAACTCTATATTTATATATAACACAATATATTCTTGTGTTAAACGTCAACACCAACACCCACGATACTGATTTTTCTTGCCTCAGTTTAGTTGGGTTCTCAGTGATTTATGGGCTGGGTAGGGGAGGCAGCTCCTATGCAAAGCTTTTCCCAGGAAGGATGGAAACCCAAGATCTAAATGGATGAACTGATGTTTTAATGCAGTTATGGAGCAATGGGATATTGTGCATGAGCCAAGTGAGTGAAATGCAAATTCTTCAACAGGTCTGTGTTTGGAACCAGGCTGCTGAGTTAAATCACAGTCAAATTGGGCTTTGCCGCCTCTTTTCAGGCAGCTGTAGAACTTCACCCTTTCAGTTTTCCTCCTCAAGTTCTGCCTTTCTCAAAGCCTTTAAGAGAAGCTCTAAGGAGTTTTCTAATTTATACCCACAGTGGTTTGTTAAAAACAAAGGCAAGAATGTTATCAGTAGAGTTTGCTGCAGGAGAGTTGCACTTTGGTTTGAGGCAATGGGGATTAAAGAAACCCAAAGCAAACATGGAAACACACCAACACCCTGAAACAACAGGGAAATCGAAGGTAATGAAGAAACCCAACCAAAAGTCCTTATTTCCTATGCAAGGAGTCATTCCTGGCACAAATTGCACCCCCCCCCATATCTTGGTTGCTATAAAATCGCAATGCCACCAGGGAAAACAGTCACCACAGGGTTTCCCCACACACCCAAAACTTCCCTATTTCTTTAGCAGCTCATCACTCAAAGGTGAGAGATGTCCCTGATCCATCTGTGTTAACAAGCTCCTCTGGGAATGGATTTGGAGCTGCTGGGCTGATAGGAAGGAGAAGGCTTGGCTGAGTCCTGGATGGGGATTTTCCACCTGTGGTCACTTGAGCTGTGGCATCACCAGTGGGAAAAACACTCTTTAATCCAGGGGAAAATAACCCAAACAGGGATGTGACCCTGGCCAGCACTAAGAAATAAATATTTATTTTTTTTTGTACTTTATTGTTTATTTATACTTTATTCTTTAACCTTTACATTTTATTTATTATATATATATTTATTATATATATATATTTTATATATATTCTTATTCTTTACTCTTATTCTTTGTTCTTACTGTTTACTAAAGTTACCAGCCTGACGCTGACTCTTACTGTTGCCAGCAGGACATGACAGTACCCACATATGCCTGCTCTTTAGATGCCCATTTCCCCTTCAAAGCTGCATTTCATCTACTTCTGAACAAAATCCATTCCTTTTCCTATGTGATTTTTGTTCCTTCTTGGTACCATTGCTCTCTGTGGTCACCTCCAAGAGGTGCAAAATGGTCACAGGTGTCCCTCTAGGTATCAAAAGGCAGAAGATTTGAAATAAGTGGCTAGAAAATCATGGATCAGGATTTCTTATACAACACCACCATCTATTGGACGTTGCTGGGAATAGCCACTCCTTTTTCTTTAAGATAAAAACTTTTTCTTACGTGCTGGGAAAGTTTGATTAGCCAAGTGGCTTGTTCTTGCCCAGGAAACTGAGAAATAATAGATAAATAAACTAAGGCCATCATGTTGCCTCTACAGTTGGCTGATCCTATGTAGACAGTTTATTTCCTGACCCTGTTAAAGCAATGTCAGATGGTTTAACAGCTTCAAAGTCCCCTCACATTTAGAAATGATGCTTTAAACCCCACTTTTCCTAATGCAGTTCTTGGCTGAGGCTTCAGGTTGTATGAAATGTAGATTATTGTAGAATCATAGAGTGGTTTGGGTTGGAAAGGAGCTTGGTTCCAACCCCCTGCCATGGTCAGGGACACTACACACTAGACCATGTCACCCAAGACTCTGTCCAGCCTGGCCTTGAACACTGCCAGGGATGGGGCAGCCACAGCTTCTCTGGGCACCCTGTGCCAGCGCCTCAGCACCCTCACAGGGAAGAGCTTCTTTGTTATATGTAACCTGAACTCCCCCTGTTTCACTTTGAACCCATCACCCCTTTTCCTGTCACTCCAGTCCCTGATGAAGAGTCCCTCTCCAGCATCCTTGTAGCCCCCTTCAGACACTGGAAGCTGCTCTGAGGTCTCCACACAGCTTCTCTTCTCCATGCTCAGCAGCCCCAATGTTCTCAGCCTGGCTCCATATGGGAGGTGCTCCAGCCCCTGATCATCCTCGTGTCCTCCTCTGCACTTGCTCCATGTCCTTCTGATGTTGAGGATATCAAATTCACTCTGCCTTTTAAATGTTTTTTTTTCATTAAATAGCCTGTGCTATCCATACACAATTTGAAGTGCTAATTCGTGGTGTTTTAAATGATTCCCTTCTCCATCAGTTGTTTCCTCTAGATCCACAGATCCCTCTCAGAAAGTGTCCCCATTGCACATCTTTACTCCTGACAAAGCCATTCCAGATTTTATAATGAAAGCAAACAAAAACACATCAGATCTCAAAACAGGTAAGGTCTCAACCTTTATCCCATGTAGGTGAAGGATTTAATTCCTTGTTGTTGATGTATGTAAATCACACCCATCACCACCTAAATAATCCCAGGGGAGCAGCTGGGCTTATTTAGGTGCTCTCTGATGCTGAATTAAATGGGTGAGGATGCCTATACAGTAACCAAGTTCCTGGGCTACTGGTGGATCCATCCTGGTAACCTGCATGGGGTAGGAAACCCACCTTTTGTTACAGAGCATTAAGTGCTAGGCAGGAATAACCAGGGTCATTCCCTACTAGGGCTTTCTGGGAGTAAAGAGGTGACTTCTGTCCTTTCCTGGAAGGCCCTGCAGCCCCCTCTCATCTTTGGGAGCACAGTAATGGAAGCATTTCTGATTGAAAAGTAAAGGCAGCTGCATCAAAATGAAAAGGAAGTTGTGCTTTTATTTTTTCATTCTAAGTAGCAGCATGAACTGAGATAAAGGAGAGCTGGATTTCCCCTAAACTGAGGGTTGAACGCTTCTAAGAGTGCTTCTCAAGAGGTAATCTTGTTTTTGAATACGGATATGACACACTACATACTGCTATGTACTAAAAAACTACCTTTGGGGATTTTTGAAGGCTGGATAAAACTCTTAAAGGGGCTGATATTGTTCAAATAAGACCTTCTGGTGCCATTAATTTTAAAACCTGTTGGGTGTATCCTGACCTGGCTCTTGGGAGCCCTTTGGGCTGACCCTTGCCTGGTCTGACAGCTCCCTGGCGGTTAATGTGTAATCCCCTGACTTGTTTTACCCCTGGCTCTGTGAATACCACAAAGGACAAGGCTCTGGAAGGACGGGTAGATGCTGCATGGGGGAAGACAGAGCAGCATTACCCTTCTAGCTGGAGCCTGGAGAAGCTGGGAGTATTAAAACCCATTTCAAGTGGATCTGAGAGCAAAGAGGAAGAAATCCCTGATATGAAAACCCTGCTTTGTCCTGTGGCATCCACAGGATCCAGAGGCCTTGTAGCAAACCTTACCTCCTCTGCTTTATTTCAGGGCAGCAGAAACCATCCCCTTGAGGAACCAGAGGGATGCTGGTGCTGTGAGCATGGGGCTCTTTTGCTTCATATTTTAAACGATCCTTTTCTTCACTCATTTGAGTTTGTGCTGTAAGAGTCTCGAAAGAGCAGCTAGCCAAACACTGTGTTATAGCTCTAGAGAGCTGGCGCCTTCCCCTTGTTCCTGTACTGAGATCTTGAGGATAACATCCACCATGATGGCTTTGGACTGCCAGGGGGAGATTGAGATGAGCTCTTAGGCAGAAGCTCTTCCCTGTGAGGGTGCTGAGGCGCTGGCACAGGGTGCCCAGAGAAGCTGTGGCTGCCCCATCCCTGGCAGTGTTCAAGGCCAGGTTGGACACAGGGGCTTGGAGCAAGCTGCTCCAGTGGAAGGGGTCCCTGCCCGTGGCAGGGGTTGGTGCTGGATGAGCCTTAAAGTCCTTTCCAACACAAACCTCTCTGGGATTCTATGGTTCTATGAGAGCAAGCTAACTGCTACCTAACCAGGAGGTTGTGCTGCAAGGTTTTGCTTGGCTGTAGGATCATAACAGCATCTGGATGTTCTCCTATCCATAATGTCAAGAGTTACATCTTGGATAACACTAGCAACAGTCTGCTTGGTGAGTCCTAGGGCAGCTTGTTGAAAGCTTGGCCAAAAAGCAAGATCTTACCAAATTGGAGTAGGAAAGCCACAAATGGAGGTCCTTTCCCCAGGAATACAGGGATAAATATTCAGTTAACTCTTCAGCAGAGTGTGGACCCACAACCTGCATGGATAATATCTAAACGAAGGCAGCAAGGTATGGGTTTTCAGTTTAATTTATCTCCATTCCAGTGAGTGTGCTCAAGCTGCAGGGAGATGTGATTGCTGGGGGAAGCTGTCGTGTATAGCACAAGCTGCAGCCTTAGACACATCCCAGGTTTCATATCTGCACCTTGGATCACTTCAGACCAAGCACTTGGTTTGTCAAGCAAGAAAAAGCGAGGGTGAGCCTTTGTTAATTGTGAGCTTCAGGTCAATTCTCCCCTGGCAGGAGATGTGTGTGTCTGGGCAGGTGGATGCTGCCTCAGGGGGAGGATTGAGCCCCAGACCCAAACACTTTGATTTTCATTACTTGGGTCACATCTTCCAACTCCGTGGTGATGGCTCAGGAGCTGCTTTGCCTCCGGCATGTCTATGTGAGCAGTGGAAAGCAGCTCTAAATCCCCATTAATAACACCAGGAGACCACATGTGTTGCTCACAGGACATCTGAAATGAGGAGTCTGGCTCTGGAGGGGGAGCTCACCCCTTCAGCAAAGGGTCATCAAATAATGATGACTTAAGCATGGCTCTGCTTGTCAGATACCAGCCAGGCGCACTCCTGCTTTGCTCTCTGGTGTAACTCTGTCAAGTGATGATTAATGTTAGGCAAGATAAATCAATGAGGATTTATTCTACCTGTTGTAAGCTGTGATATTAGGAGCTGCTGATTTCTCCCAGGGAGAATTTATCTTTGGTCAAACCCGAATGTATCTTTTGTCTCCAAGTTAGGCATCGTGTCTAAAGCAAAGTGGGGTGAGAAATCCTGGTTCTGCACCATCCTACCCTAAGGAAAGCCACATTTGCTCTCAAAGAGCTCCTCCTGGGTCACAGAGAACAGCTATTTATTCCTCATGTACTCACACTGGACTGGCAGCACCCAAAAGATGAGAAATAATTCCCTTTTCCCAGCAGTTACTGGGGAATTCAAGGACTTCCATGTGTCAATGGCTTGAGAGGAACTATGAGGAACCCTGCAGTTTATTCATTCTGGTGTTGCCCTCCCTTGCCTTAAAATACCTACTTGCTTCCAAGTGTGTTGGTGGTGGTTGTGGTGTTCAGCCAAGACTGGCCTTGGGAACTTGGTGTTTTCCTCTCTCAAAGAGAATTTACCTTATATTGACTTGTATGTATGTATATGTGTGTATATATGTATATATACACTCACTTTAGGGATTGGCCTTAAAGTGCATTTCAATTTGACATAAATAGACAAACTGCTTATAGGTTCACATGGTTGAAGATAAACATTCTGAGTTTATTCTCCTGGGCTTCACAAACAGGGAAGACCTGTGGGTGATGTGTTGTCTTATTCCTTGCCATCTATGTGGTTACCTTCATAGGAAACCTGGGAGTAATTGCATTAATCAGAATGGATTCCTGCCTACACACCCCCATGTACTTCTTCCTAAGCCACTTGTCTCTCCTGGATGTCTGCTACTCCTCTACCATCATCCCTCAAGCCTTCCTCAATGTTCTGGTGGAGAAGAAGGTGATTACTTGTGCCACTCAGCTCTTCTGCTTTGCAACCTGTGCCACTGCTACGTGCTGGCTGCTATGGCTTATGATCGCTACATGGCCATTTGTAACCCCCTTCTCCTACTCCACGGTCATGTCCCAAAGGCTTTGCATTGGGATGTTGGCTGGTGCCTACTTAGCTGGCGTGATCAGCTCTACCATACACACGGTTTCCATATCTCGTCTCCCGTTCTGTCGGTCCAAGACGATCAATCACTTCTTCTGTGATGGACCACCACTGCTAGCCCTCTCCTGCTCTGACACCCCTGCCATCGAGGTGATGGTTGCTGCCGTGGTGGGGTTCAAGGTACTGAGCACCACGGTCTTCATCCTCATCTCCTACTTGTTGGTCCTTTCCATTGTCATGCGGATGCGGTCTGTGGTTGGTCAACGCAAAGCTTTCTCCACCTGTGCCTCTCACTTCATCTCCATTGTTTGTACTATGGCAGCTCCCTCTTCATGTACCTGCACCCCAGCTCGAGCCAGTCCTCGAAGCATGACGAGGTGATCTCCATGCTGCACTCTATGGCTGTCCCCATACTGAATCCACTCATCTACAGCCTAAGAAATGCAGATATGAAGAATGCCATGAGGAAAGCAAAAAGTAGAGTCCTCTGCTCTTTGTCCATTCATGGTTCCTAGTCAGCTGAAAGGAGAGGGCTACCCTGCCCTGGTGAGGAGAACAAGCAGGCTGGATATTGCACCTTCAAGGATGGCTGGATATTGCACGTTGAAGAGAATGGTTGGATATAGCACCTTCAAGGATGGGTTGATATAGAACCTTCAAAAAGCAGGGACTAAACATACTTGGAAGCATGACAGCTGGAAAACACGCTTCTCCTTAAACCAAGGCTACATTCTGTGCTGGGATGGACAGGACTTTCTCTGGCTGCAGCCTGAGACCTGACAGTGACTGTGTATTGGAAAGAAAGTTGTTGTCCAAAGTGATTGTTACTTAAATAGTACTTGAAGTTAATATATTTTATTATTTAAATGCTATTAAACATAACAATAAACTTTACTTCAGGCTTCAGAGTGCAAAAGGGAGAAGGTGGTGGCTTTGCCCTGCTGGCATCAAACCAACTGGTATCTGAGCTCATGTTTTATATTAGCAAATGATTTCTGGTGTTATTTCTGGTTTTAAGGAAATATTAACTGATATTTCCAGGTATTTCAACTCCAGCCCACAAGGTTTGGTCGCGTGTAATGACAGAGGGGATATTGAGGTGAGCTCTTAGGCAGAAGTTTCTCCCTGGGAGGGTGCTGAGGCGCTGGCACAGGGTGCCCAGAGAAGCTGTGGCTGCCCCATCCCTGGCAGTGTTCAAGGCCAGGTTGGACACAGGGGCTTGGAGCAAGCTGCTCTAGTGGAAGGTGTCCCTGCCCGTGGCAGGGGTTGGAGCTGGAGGAGCTTTAAGGTCCCTTCCAACACAAATCAAACTGCAATTCTAAGAAATAAAGCTCTGATAGTCTGTTGGTCAACAAAGCCCTTGTGCTAAATGGGGACAAGTCATATCTGAGCCTCTGCTCTGCTGAGAATTTAAGTAGGGGTGTAAAGAGCCTGAGTGCAGGTGAGAGGGAGGATCAGGGGTCTTCCTCGCCCCTGAACAGCCAAGGTGCTGCTGGCCTGGGTCCCCTGACAAAGCTGATGGAGCAAGTGCAGTACCCAGCTGTCTGCATCTGGGACTTCAAGCTGCATTATTCACCCTGCACAAATGCACCCAGGCATTCTTAGTGGCTTTTTTTGCCTTCATGTAGTTCCTTTAAATAATCTTTGAATTACATATTTTTCTTCATTCCAGAATTTGATTGAGAGTTATTTCTCTCTCTCTTATATTGATTTTCCCACTTCACAAGCCTTGGTTTTAGCCCAGTACCCAATGGGGAAGAAAGACATTCAAAACCACTCAGAAATCCTTTTCTACCCTCCTCCAGTGCATCTCCTGGACTGTCAGTCTGGTGCCTTCCAGCAGAAAAACAGGTTGACATTGAAAACATCTAAAGCCACCTATATACTTCTCCTTCTTCCTTCCCCACACTTTCATAGCTTGGTTTTCTCCTCTCATTGCCCCATCCTTTGTCTTTTCTAACTGTCTGGGACAAGGTTATCATTTAATATTTCCCCTAAGGGTTTTATAATGTCTCTTCATCTAGGAGAAGCATTCAGGACACACCGGCACTCAGGATTCTTCAGATGAAGACTGGGAAATCTGACTTCATCCTGCTATATCCTCAAAGCAGCCACGTTTTGAGCCAATGCTTTTGACCAAAGTGTTGTACAATCACTAGTCAAGTGTATGGAAATAAATGCATCTGATGGAAAGGACTCCCCATGACCAGCTCAAACCATCCACACAGAGGATGCTTTGTTGTGTTTGTTTTCAGCTCCCTTCAATGCAATATTAGATGATCCCTGTGGATGTAAAGGGCTTCCTCAGGAAACACTGAAAGGAAGAGGTGTGTGATAGATGGGGAAATACAAAGCAAACTGTCCTGGGCCTGTCTTCCTGGGTAGGTCTCTGCAGGAGAACTGGTCTTGGAGGTGTTGATGCAGCCAGAAGGAGTTTGGGGAGAGAGGAATTGAGAGGTTGTTTTGCTGATCAAGTCAAACTAATTATCCGATGGAGGAGGGTCCTTTGGGAGAACAGTTTGCACAACACAAGCCTCTGAGGTAATGCCTCCTGTGAGATAAAACCCCTCCACCAGCCAGCCTGGAGCATCCTGCTCCCAGGCATCTCTCCTTCAACCCATCGCATGGTCTCCAGGAGGAGCTGCAGGCACTGCATCCACCACCACCTTCCTCTTTAACCAAGCAGGTACAAAAGGGTTTGATGGGTGGTGGGTCCAGTTTGACCCTGGTCATGCTGCCTCTCACATGCTTGATGGCATGTTGAATTTCACTCTTCTTCAGGGACTGTATTGATAGGGCAAGGGGTGATGGGTTTAAACTGAAACAGGGAAATTCAGGTTGGAGATAAGGAAGAAGTTCTTCCCTGTGAGGGTGCTGAGGCGCTGGCACAGGGTGCCCAGAGAAGCTGTGGCTGCCCCATCCCTGGCAGTGTTCAAGGCCAGGTTGGACACAGGGGCTTGGAGCAAGCTGCTCTAGTGGAAGGTGTGCCTGCCAGTGTCAGGGTGTGGAGCTGTGTGAGCTTTAATTTCCCTTCAACCCAAACCATTCTATGATAACCCATGGTGTGAATAAAAGTGCCCTAGTATGGGGTAGGTTCGCTTCAAAAACACCAGCGTTCCTGACCCCATCTACAACTGATTTAGAGATATTTTAGCATGAGAATATCCAAGCTAAAGCCTTAAAATTTTGGTTTATATATGGTATATTTTGTATTTTACACCCTTAGGTGGATATTTGGGTTGGTCATAGGAAGCTCACTGCAATCACAGCAAAGCTCTGCTAGAGCCAAGACCACTGCATTCCCTTAACCTTATGCAGCGTGGGGGTTCTTGGCAGGAGGTTGGGACTGGATGAGTTTTAAGGTCCCTTTGACCCAAAGCATTCTATGATAGTCTGTGGTGTGAATAAAAGTGCCCTAATACAGGGTGGGTTTGGTTGAAAAACCCATGTTCCTCACCCCAACTACAACAGATTTAGGGGTATTTTTGCAGTGATGTAGCCGTTCATAGATTGATATTCCATTAAATAATTCATCTGCCGAGGAATTGAATGGCGGAGATGAGAATATCCAAGCTAAAGCTTTAAAATTTTGGTTTATGTATGATATATTTTACACCCTTAGGTACATATTTGGGTTGGTCATAGGCAGCTCACTGCAATGACAGCAAAGCTCTGCTGGAGCCAAGTCCACTGCTTTCCCTTAACATTATGCAGGGTGGGGGTTCTTCAAAAGTAGATAAACTTAGAACTTAAAACAAATTTCAAGTACATGGCTTTGTGTTGTGATGAAAAGGATGCAGCACAAGTAATGAATCTACAGAAGAGCACTGATCCACTCTGAAAAATACAAAAAAGGGAGAAAAATAATCCTTAATATTCTCAGAAATCAGTGAAGAAAATACAAATTTTTTTCTGTTTTCCACATTTTATGATGTACTTACTTGATTTTATTGTATTATGTTTGGATAGACATGATGTTTCTCACTCTTTCATTAGTGATGTATATATCAATCACTGTAGAATTATTCTCTTTTAATTTCAGGCTCTGTAATGAGCTCCTTCACCTCTTTGACTTCAGATCTTTGGCTACACACAGAAATACACCATTACAAATACACCATTTTCCATTGCATTTACTTTATGGATTAAACTCCAACTAAACATCCACATTATTTCTCACTTAGGGATGTATTTCACCGATTGCTTTCATTTCAATCCAAATCCATCAACTTGTTGAAATGACAGATACAGGAAACCTCACGGTTCTCTCCGGCTTCATCCTTTTGGGTTTCTCTGATGCCCCAGAGCTACAAACCACCATCTTCACAGTCTTCTTATCCCTCTATGTTTTCATGGTGCTGGGGAACCTGACGATGATCCTGCTGATCAACACTGACCCCCACCTCCACATCCCCATGTACTTCTTCCTGACCCACTTATCTTGCATGGATGTTTGCCTTTCCTCTGCTATCATCCCAAAAGCTCTGGAGACCTTCCTGCTGGGGAGAAGCCACATCTCCTTTTGGGGTTGCTTTGCCCAGATGTACATTTTCGTGGCTCTGGCTATCTGTGAGTGCTTCCTCCTTGGGGTAATGGCTTACGACCGATACACGGCTGTGTGCAAGCCCCTGCTCTACACCACTACCATGACCAGGGCGCGTTGCTATGGCATGATGGTGCTGGTGTACACCATCGGGTTCCTCACCTCCCTGGTGCACATCACACTGGCGGGGAGGTTGTCCTTCTGTCAGGCCAGGAGCATCAACCACTTCTTCTGTGAGCTGCCCACCCTCCTGCAGCTCTCCTGCTCAGACACAAGCACAAATGAGGTCTTGCAGGTATACAACGCTGTGTTAAACACCATGGGCCCTCTCCTGATGATCCTGGTGTCCTACACCTACATCCTCCACACCGTCCTGCAGATCCCTTTGGCCACGAGGAGGCTGAAGGTCTTCTCTACCTGCGCCTCCCACTTGGCTGCCATCACCATCTTCTACGCACCCGCGATCCTCACCTATGTCCAGCCTCATGAGGCATCCTCATGGGATCAGGCAAAGCTGGTGTCGGTGTGTTACTGCATCCTCACCCCAACCCTCAACCCCCTCATCTACAGCCTGAGGAACAAGGAGGTGAAGGGGGCTCTGAGGAGGCTGTGGGAGCGAAAGCTGCTGCCACATCTATGCAGGGTTTGAAAGCACATTTGGAGCTCTTCAGTACTGTGGAGGTAAGGAAGGAATATGTGGAATCTGTGATTATGGAATTGAGCATTACTGGCCATTATTGGTCATTATTGCTCACTACTGGTCATTATTAGAGATAAGGAGATCACACAGCAAGTGCAGGGCATGGAGAAACAGCACAACAAATTTTTGTCTTCAAACAACTTGTGATTTTAAGAGTGGCCTGAGCCTTCAAGAATTCATTTAAATAAGTATCAGCTCTTCAATAGCACACCTGAGACAGCACCATGGTGTTTTTTGTCTAAATGGTGCTAAATGAAAGTAGTTCCCACAAAAAGGAGGCTCATCCTTGAGGTAAGGCACTGACCACTGTCTCCAGTGCCTGGTGATACTTGTTCATCCCAAACGAGCTTGAAGACCTGAGGGAAGGACCAAAGGTTCAATACAGCTCTGGTATCCCCTGCAGTTCTGATACAGTTTTGGTGTCTACAGAATCTTAGAATCATAGAATAGTTAGGGTTGGAAAGGACCTTAAGATCATCCAGTTCCAACCCCCTGGACATTGGTAGGGACACCTCACATTAACCATGTCACCCAAGGCTCTATCCAACCTAGCCTTGAACACTGCCCAGGATAGAACATTCACAACTTCCCTGGGCAACCCATTTCAGTGCCTCACCACCCTCACAGGAAGGAATTTCTTCCGTATATCCAACCTAAACTTCCCCTCTTTAAGGTTTAACCTGTTGCCCTTGTCCTATCACTACAGTCCTAATGAAGAGTCCATTCCCAGCATCCTCATAACTCCCTTTTCAGATACTGAAGGCTGCTCTGAGGTCTCCACGCAGCCTTCTCTTCTCCAGGCTGAACAGCCCCAACTTCCTCAGCCTGTCTTCATACGGGAGGTGCTCCAGTCCCCTGATCATCCTCGTGGCCTCCTCTGGACTTGTTCCAACAGTTCCATGTCCTTTTTATGCTGAGGACACCAGAACTGCACACAATGCTCCAGGTGAGGTCTCACAAGAGCAGAGCAGAGGGGCAGGATCACCTCCTTCAACCTGCTGGTCACGCTCCTTTGGATGCAGCCCAAGATACAGTTGGTTTCTGGGCTGCAAGCACACACTGCCAGCCCATGTTCATTTTCTCATTGACCAGCACCCCCAAGTCCTTCTCTGCAGGGAACATAAGAAGGCCATGGAGCTGCTGGAGTAAGTCCAGAGGAGGCCACGAGGATGCTCAGGGGCTGGAGCAGCTCCCATATGGCGCCAGGCTGAGAACACTGGGGCTGTTGAGCCTGGAGAAGAGAAGCTGCTTGGAGACCTCAGAGCAGCTTCCAGTGTCTGAAGGGGGCTACAAGGATGCAGGAGAGGGACTCTTCATCAGGGAGTGTAGGGATAGGACAAGGGGTGGTGGGTTCAAACTGAAGCAGGTGGGATCCAGATTGGATGTAAGGAAGGAATTCTTTACTGTGAGGGTGCCGAGGTGCCGGCACAGGGTGTCCAGAGAAGCTGTGGCTGCCCCATCCCTGGCAGTGTTCAAGGGCAGGTTGGACACAGGGGCTTGGAGCAAACTGCTCTAGTGGAAGGGGTCCCTGCCCATGGCAGGGGTTGGAAGTTGAGAGCTTTTAGGTCCCTTCCAACATAAACCAATCTGGGATTATATGATACCTGATATGAGCATCCAATACATTTATCCCGTGTAAGTGAGCTGGAGCAGTGCTAAGGACTTGTAATAGGCACACATAGGTTAGCATGTGGCCAGAAGTGTGTCCCAACTAAAATCTTCCTGGGATGTGTGGTCCTTACATCTTTTCCTTTTTGGATGCTCAGTACCAGGTCTGTGCTTTGTGGATTTGACCATGTCACATCCCCTTCTGTATGTCATCACATTATTGAGGAGGAAGATGCTCTAAATGAAACAGTAGATGGAGGGGTTTTAATATTTAATCCAAACACACCATTTCTGTTTAATGAACTGTACAATTGCTGGAAGAACATGTACTTGTATAATGACAAACTGAATAAATTTGTTTTTTTAAAATAAGCACCTTTGGAAACCGTGGTCTTCTGCAAAGAACTGTGTGTGATGAATAATGAATGAATGCAATGGCAACCAGTCAAAATCTAATTTAAGTTGGTGTGAAGTGAAATGCTCACTTTATAAGCTTTTAATCAAAGTTTCTGATGGAGTTTTCATGAAAAATAGAGACATTTGGACAATTCCCTCAAGAAAAGAGAACACAACATGTGAAGCAACTTATTCAGATAGAATAAGAGAGGGACTCTTCATCAGGGCCTGTAGGGACAGGCCAAGGGGAATGGCTTGAACCTGCCAGAGGAGAGACTGAGATGAGCTCTAAGACAGAAGCTCTTCACATCCATCCTCCATGTCTGACTGGCTTTCATAAATGTGATTTTCCTACCATTATGAATTTGGGATTGGAGAATAAGCATGGGTCACCTGACTCAACATCTAAAATTCATTGTCTAGTTATGAGATAGTCAGGTCCCTTCTAGGGTGGTTTGGAATAAAAGGATGTTTTATCACATCCTAGGACAGCTGGTGAGGATGCATGTGGTCCAGAGCAGGTCTGAACATCAGAAGGACATGTATATGCATCTCAGAATAGCTTTCTCTGGATTAAACTAATTCCGGTCAGGATCTGAAGGCCTCCTAGAGGTCAAACTGCATCAGTTGCCCCCTCAAATCTATTTTCAGTTTGTTTTAATCCAAAAGACAGGACAAGAGGAAACGGCCTCAAGATGCACCAGGGCAGGTTTAGTTGGAGCTGAGGAACAATTCCTGCCCCAGAAGGTGCTCAGGCATTGGAACAGGCTGCCCAGGGCAGGGCTGCAGGCACCGGCCCTGCAAGTGTTCACAAACCCTATAGACAAGGCCCTCAGTGCCATGGGTTAGTGGTGGCCTTGGCAGTGCTGTTGTAAGGGTTTGACTGGATGAGCTTGAAGGGCTTTTCCAACCTGGTTCATTCAATGAGTCTAAAAGGAGCCCAGTTCATGCAGCCTGACCCCAGCCTCTGATGGGGATGGAAACACAGTGAGGGGAGGACACTCTGTGTGTGTGTCTTCCAACTTGAACTCTTGAAACTGCTCTTTTTATCTGAACAAATACTAGAGATACAGAAACACACCTTCACTGAGCACAGATGGAGACACAAAACTGTGATTGAATGACTCAGCTTTTAATTATCTAAATTCGAAGAAGGTGAAACTACTTCAGATCTCCTAATCCCTCCTCCCAACACTCTTAAAAGAGGTATTTTAGTTTTCCTTTCAGTTGGACTAAAACTTCATATAGGGGGAAAACATATAAGATAATTGAAGGACTAAGAAACCACTTTCTTTGCATGTTTTCCTAGAAGTGGTGGGGAAAACTATCATTTAAGTTGAAGGGAAGGAGACAGATGCAGTGAAATGCCCCAGGTCAGGTTTGGTCTCCCTTATATAGAAATGTGGTGCCATTTCCTCTGTCCTGAAGTACCCAGGACCTTGGCAAGCACTTGACATGTACATCCTGCAACCTTCAGAAGGGTTGGGTCATTCTGGAGCCACATCTGAAAGCTCAGAGTGAGCCCCAGGGGCATTTCCATGGTGTTAATAGTCAATGTTCAGGCAACTGAAGTCAGTCCCAGATGCCTTTATGCTTCCTGACATGGTTCATCCAATCTGATCCACCTACCCATGCTCATGTGAATGTTTCACTGCAATAATGGTCTAGGACTATGGAATTATGTCTGTGTGGTGCGGACATCATCGTGAAGAAATAACTGGGACAGCTCAGGAACAGACACACGTTACTTCATGACTTCTGGTTACCCAAAGCAGTGGTAAATGCTCCATCCCTGGCAGTGTTCAAGGGCAGGTTGGACACAGGGGTTTGGAGCAAGCTGCTATAGTGGAAGGTGTCCCTGCTCGTGGCAGGGGTTGGGACTGGATGATCTGAAGGGACTATATGGTATCTAAAGATGAGAATTGCTAACTAATTGTTAGGTTAACAAGGCTGTCATATGAATATCATCTTTAATGTTCATGTCAATAGAGGCCCGGTTTTGAATCATCTCCACAAAAACCAATATCCTTCTCCAAAACATTTAGGCTGATCTAACAGCACCTGAAGCACAGGGCAAAGAGACCCATGTCCAGCTCTTCCTACCAAATCTGCAAAGATTGAAACAGAATTCGTACAATGATGCTCTCAGTATGAAATGTATTTCCAAAACCTCAAGCCTGTTTCTTGTGTTGCTGGAATTCACCATGCTGCCTCCCCGGCATCTTAAACTGAGGTTTCTATTGCCAGCTCACTGAGCAGTTTCCTCCACACAAGACTATGGCAATCTAGAGCTCTATTAGTGAAGTATCATCCAGTCTGGGTAAATGTTTGAGCATTTCAGTTGTCTCTGAAATGGAAACTTTCTTAAACACTTTCCCTTACTTTTTTCAGCAAGCAAATGTAAAACTACACTTCCTCTTCCCTCCCACCCCAGCAGCTTTAATAAAGAGCTCACAGGTAAGAGTGAGGAATTTTATTGGAGCTGAGGGACAAGGTCAAGAATCTTGCAAGAAAAATAGATATTTATCAGTGACAAAAGCTATAACTGAATAAAGCTGATTGGTGTTTCCTGTGAGGGAAAGAGGCCTGGGATAATTGAGAGTAATTTCTTCCTACAGGCTGCTAACTATGAAGTGAAATGAAGTATGAGGTTCCTCTCCTTTTGGTTTCCTTCCAAGGAAGGAAATTGGGATTTGGGGATCTATATCTCATTAAAAACTGTAATTGAGTTTTGTGCAGGAAGCATGGAAGGATCTACATCAAATCATGGGGATTATTGGGAAAAATTCCATTGTTTTAGTGCCCCATAGGCTTTCTCACTTGAGATGAACTGTTCATGTCCTGGATGACAGAAAGCTTCTGTGTTGCCAGCAGCTGAAAATCCTCCTCCCGCATTTCACCAGAGACCCCATCACCTCCCTGTTCCTCAGGCTGTAGATGAAGGGGTTGAGCATGGGGATGAGCACAGCATAGAAGATGGAGGCCACCTTATCCAGGCTCCTGTGGCTAGAAGGAGGTTGTAGGTACATGAAGAATCCTGTCCCAAAGTACATGGAAACAGCCATCAAATGGGAGGCACAGGTGTGGAAGGCTCTGGCCCTGCTCTGTGCTGAGCACATCCTCAGCATGGTGCGCAGGATAGAGATGTAGGAAAGAAAAATAACCACACTTGCACCCACCGCATTGATGGTGACGAAGGCAAAGATGACCATCTCACTGCTGTGAGTGTCAGAGCACACGAGCTTCAGCACAGGAACTTCGTCGCAGAAGAAGTGGTCAATGCTGTTGGGACCACAGAAGGAACCTCCAAACGTGCACCAAGTGTAGGTGATGGCAGTGAGGAAGGCGAATAGGTAGGATGATGCTACCAGCTGCCAGCAGACACGGCTGGAGATGACGGTCACATAAAGCAGGGGCTGGCAGATAGCAACGTGCCGGTCATAGGCCATCATGGCCAGGAGCTGACACTCAATAGTACTAAAAAAAGCAAAGGTGAGGAACTGCATCATGCAGGCAGTGAAAGAAATGGTTTTGTCCTCTGATAACAGGTTTGCCAGCTGTTGGGGGTCGAGCATGGACAGTCGGACAGGTCTACAGCAAGCTGTGAGAATATGAACTTATAACCCCGAGTTAGGAATGCAACAACAGGATAACAGTAACCGCAAAGCAAGATATAACGCCAAGCTAACACAAACACCTAGGCCCAATCATAAAAAGAATAGCGGCGCATGGACACCTCATGGACGAAGCGGGGCAGCCAATCAAGTAGTGCGTGATCGCGTGTAAGGGAGCTCAAAGCAGTATATTAATAGCAGCCTTGTAAGCAATAAACGGAGCTTTTTGCAAATGTACATCGTGTCGGTGTTTGCTCCCCTTCACCTGGCCGCTGCATTCTGGTGACCCCGACGTGATACCAGCAGAGGAGAAGCGGACGAGAGAAGGTGAAGATCCCGGCTGCTCGAGAGAAGCAGGCAAATAAGTTGAGTTACGTGGCCACGGCTGACCGGTGAGTCAGGCAGACTGCGGTCTGGTTCGGGATGGGTTCCGCTGTATCAGCGATAAAAAAGGCTACGATAGAGGGACTGTTAAGCGTAGCAAAGAAGACAGGGTATTCGATACCCCGGCAGGAGCTTGTGGACTTTCTTTTTTGGTGCAGGCGAAGGGGGTTGCTAGAGTCTACAGGACAGTTATTTTCGAAGGATCAATGGCGCAAAATAGGGGAAGAATTATGGGAGAGCGTTCAGACGGGGCACAAGGGGGCAAAGAAGCTAGCACGCACTTATTGCTCCGTTAAGCTCATGATCGACCAGGCGCATGCAGATGCAGAAATTGCGGCTGCATTGCAGGATGCGTTGAGTGGGAGCATGAAAGACTCAGACTTAAAGGGCTCGGATTTAATCGAGTGGGGTTCTTCAGGGCCCCGGTCGACGGGGACCCGGAACGGCGAGAGAGCGGCGCCGGCGGCAGCGGCCGGGAAGCGCGGGCAATGCTGCTGCGGTGGCGTGACGGACCCGGGTGCTTGGATTAACCGAAAAAAAAAAAAAAAAAAAATCCGCCGCTGGGGTGAACCAGACACTGCTGCGTCGGGAGGCCGATCCGGAGACCGAGGTTACAGGACGACCCAGAAGAAGACGATCCGGAAAAGGCTGGCCATGAAAATGGACCGAGAGGTAGCCCTGGACTTATTACAGTGCTTTTTATAAAAGCGGGGAACTGAGCCTTGAACTTTTACAGTGCTTTTTATAAAAGCGGGGAACTGAGCCCTGAACTTTTTACAGTGCTTTTTATAAAAGCGGGGAATTGAGCCTGAGACTCTAAAGCAGCTAGCAGGTCTACTGCCTGTAAGGAAGGCTAAGAGATGTTTTTTGCAGATCCTAATACAATATTTGAGAAGAGTGAGTGGCAAAAGTTTGGTGATGAACTATTTGACTCAGTGCTTAATGATTATAAAAAGGCAAACTCGGTAAACCACGGAGGGAAGTAATGAACTGTATAAAAAGATACAAGGCAGAAAAGAAAACTGCCGCGGTAGCAACGGAGAAACTAGGAACAGACGTCCCCGGTCGGTTGAAACCGGGGGAAGATTACAACTCGTTCCCCCCCCCCCCCCCCCAGGGTTTTTCCTTTTCTCCCCCTCCATCAGAAGGTGCCGCGGAGGAGGTGTAACCCCCTGCTCCCCCACCACCCCAGTTCCGAAAGTAGGGACTGTGAAAAGGACAGAGAAAGTATATTAGAAGGTATACGCATGATAAATGTCGAGAAATCCGAAAGAAAGAGGGCGGTGCCTCGGCGCCGGATCGATTGCAGCGCCACTGTGAAGCACGCAGTAAAAAAATAGGGATCATGCGCGAGCGGGAGATTTAAAGGAACCGCGAGCCTCTCCAACCCACTATGCCCTAGAGTGAAAAAATTTTTAACTCAGTCACGGAGGAGCCAGGTCTGCAGATGGCTACATACCGAACGAGAGACATCTGATAAGAAAGACACAGCTGCGAGCAACGGAGACCCCGAGTTCGGCGCAGGATCAGCCCCCGAGTCCCCTGAATCCGAGCCAGATTTATATCCTCTGCTTCCAGACCCTGACTCTTCGTCTCCCGGGCCGGTCTGCTCAGACTTACTGGCCCTGGAGACGCTCAGTTGTAACAATGGGTAACCAAAGATGTGATCATTACTGGGGAATTTTCTGCAATGGGCATTCCTGCATATCCTGTGTTTACTACACAGCAGGGGGCTAAAGAGTGGGAAGCTCTTGATCTCAAAATAGTTAAGGAGGCCTGACAAACAGTGACCACGTATGTGTTAAAATCCTCTTATACTCAAGCTGTATATGTTAAGATTTTTTCTTGCAATTGACAGGGAGAGCCCATACAGTCTCTCTGTGATACTCATGTACTAGAAGTTGGTAAATATAAGTATGTCCAGGTTTCTATCAACCCTTGGAGACCTCTGTAGATACTGCTGGCCACTTCTTCCAGCACAGGCTGGCCACCTGTGTTGGAATGAGTGTGCATTTTGGTCAGTTTAAAAGCCCAAGCCTCATACAATGTGGGGGAGGCAGAGCCTCTGCGGGGACGCCCGCTAAGGTTGAGCCTGCCACCTCGCACTGCAGTGATGCTTCTCGGAGCTGGTTTGCTGTTAGTCTCCACAGGGTCCTTGTGCCACGTTCTGTACGTGGGACTGTAGTGGGAGTAATGATGGCTTTTGCAGGGACTCAAAAAAAAAAAAAAAAAAAAAAAAAGAGAGGGGGGAGAGAGAGAGTAATGATGTTACATTTAACTTTAACCTGTCTAACCTGTCTATTTCTGAAGAACTGATAACCTGGGGGAGGGGGTATATTTGTGCCCTCCTGCCTACAGGTCCATGGCGACTGTGCAAAGTTTGTGAAGCCCTGCCATGAGCTGGACAGACAAATGGATAAACCTGATGCCTCAGCTACAGGAGCTGACTGTGATTACCCCAAGCAGAATGAGATAGAGGAAGAGAAAGAACAAATAACTGCAAAATATCACTTGGGGACAACTGAAAAGTAACATCCTGAATATGTGTGCTTGTAAAGTAGCTATATTAGAGGTTGTGATTTTGTGTATAAAACCACCTGTATTTACTAGCTAGTTGCTAATAAGAAACTGCACCTTGTATTGTATAGATTTGTCACTTGTAAAAGAGATGTTAGAATATGGAAATTTGCAGTAGCTGCTAGAAAATGCTAAGGCAAAAGCTAGAAAAATTTTAATACAATGGTAGTGTTATAAAGCAGGTGATGGAACAAATTTAAGAGGGGGGGTAGAATTCCACTGGTAAGAAATTTCTTTGGCTAGTCCTTCACTGCCATCAGCATCTTCAACGTGCTGCTGCACCCTGTAATAGTTACTCTGCTAATGTAAATGTGTGTGTGCCTTGCTGTAGTAGCGACTTGTTACTGGATAAGACAAAAGGGGGAAGATGTGGAGACAGTGTTCTCACAGGAGAATGCATAATTGGTACATAAACTTTGAACAGTCCTGAAAGATACAGCAAGGCCATGAGAGGCCTGAAGAAGCTTAAGCAAGCAAGATAAGAGGCTGGAATTCACCAAGTTAATGAGAACTGTGGACTGTTGGCAAGCTTTCAAGGTTGAGTTCTCACACCTGTGTGTAACCAATTATATGTTAGTCACTAAGGGTCTTCAAAACATGTATCCAATCATAATATGCCAAATTACTGTAAGTGCTTCAGCCGGGGCCTTGGCTCAACTAAGCAGAGTGGGTTGCTGAGTTGCTAAGCAGACAATTCTACATTGAAGGCAATTCCTGATTTGTTTTAATGTTGACTCTGTAAGACATGCAACACTGCAGAACCTTTTGTTGTTGGAACAGGGACATGGATGTGAAGATTTTGATAGAATGTGTTGTATGAATCTGTCCAATCACTCAGAATCAATTCATAAAGCGATAAAAAGGTTAGATGACTTAACTATGAAATTAGCTGTTAATGATTGGGGTTTGGATACATGGCTGAGTGGCTGGGGAATTACGGGATGGATCAAAGATATTATCAAGGGTGTTTTAATGATATTTGTATTTACATTTTTATGCTTAATGATTATTCCCTGTATCTTGCAATGTATCATGCAGCGTGTACAACAAATAACTAATGTCTTATTTGAAAAAAGAGGGGGAGATGTTGGGGGTCGAGCATGGACAGTCGGACAGGTCTACAGCAAGCTGTGAGAATATGAACTTATAACCCCGAGTTAGGAATGCAACAACAGGATAACAGTAACCGCAAAGCAAGATATAACGCCAAGCTAACACAAACACCTAGGCCCAATCATAAAAAGAATAGCGGCGCATGGACACCTCATGGACGAAGCGGGGCAGCCAATCAAGTAGTGCGTGATCGCGTGTAAGGGAGCTCAAAGCAGTATATTAATAGCAGCCTTGTAAGCAATAAACGGAGCTTTTTGCAAATGTACATCGTGTCGGTGTTTGCTCCCCTTCACCTGGCCGCTGCAGCCAGCAGCCTGGGGGAGATGACTGTGGAATAGCAGATGTCAGTGAAGGCAAAATGGGTGAGGAAGAAGTACATGGGGGTATGGAGGCTGGGAGACACCCGAACCAAGATGATAATCCCAACATTCCCCACCTGAGTGACAATGTAAATCAATAGAAACAAGACAAAAAGAGGAGTCTGCAGACATGGGCTGTCTGTAATTCCCAAGAGAATGAATTCAATCTGGGTGTGATTTCCTCTCATGACCAGGTGGTCCCTGCTGAGGCAAAAGGAAGAGAAACATCAAACTGATCAAAAATGGAGATTCAAATCTGGACCACATCTATCTCCAATCAATGACCACTATACCTGCCACACATCAGATTATTCTAATATATTTTCTAACCAAAATTATATGCATATATTATGTTTTCCAGATGAGGTAATCAGAAAAGAACAGGTAGTTCATTGAAGCAGTAAATGGCATTTTTATTTTTCTATGCTGGGACAATTAACACTGGCTTTAGACAAGCAGGTGTGTTTTCAGGTTTCAGCAAAGGATCAGATCTTTATTCACTTTCAGTTTGAAGGAAATTTGTGTCAGAAGACACCTCAGAGGATCCTCATAGGATTGCACATAAACGTGAAGCAAGAGAATTTCTCAGTCTCAGTGAAAGGCCAGCTTACACATGCATGACTTCCAGACACTTTTCTTTGGCTTTTGATTGTCATTCCAGTCACCAAATCACATTTAACAAACTATTTGAGATCATTAACAACAAATAACATTGACTTTGTTAAACTCATGATTTATACCTTCCTGAGCTCCAGCATGATAAAGCATCCTAAACCTATGGGCATTCAGTTTCTTGCTTTAAAAAACAGTTGCTGTTATAACAAGCTGATTCTAAAGGCTGATTTGTTAGTGACTATATTCTGCTGACAGCCTGAACTGTTGCATTTCTGTATAACAGAATAAGATTCATCCTCATTTAACTCTTGAATAAATCAATGTATCTGGCTTAAGCTGCCTTTGCAAAAGAAACACAACCTGCATCAGACATTGCTCCATATTATTATAAAGAAAACCCACATTGGTAAGGTTGCTTTCTGACACAGCTTTACCACAGGGCTGTAAATACAGTTGCATGTGCTCTGCTGGGAGGAAGCCTCCAGGGCTGCTCATGCTTTCCCAGAGGAAAACAAAGAGAAGGAAAAGCAAAGGGTATGAAATCAGCTCTGAAAGGCATTGTGGTGCTTGAGCATCTGAGAGACATGGAGTGGGTGAGCCATGCCTGAGCACAGCTGCACAGCAGCAGTAATGAGTAGCTCATAGGATGCTTCCTACATACTTGTGGACCATGCAAATGTTTTGGTCTGAACATATTGACACAATGAAAATGGGTTTAGAGACATTCCAGATCTTGCACACGGTCCTCAAATGGGACATGAAGAAGTGACTCCACCTCTGAAGCTGCTGATGTCCCTCTGTGGAGGGACAGTTTTCCAGCCCAAATGGGGTTACCCACATGTAGTGCCTGGATGTCCAACAGCTGAGCTGGTGCCTCTGGACTTCCACTGTATTCAAGGGTGAAAAACAGGCATTTTGAGGCAGAGAGGATTTGTCCCAGAATTAACTAATAGGCCTTTATCCCCCTGACCAGCCTCAGCTGGGCTCCAACCCCACCCTCTTCCTGTTGTTCCCCATCTCTATTTAAGCTCAGAACAGGCAGATTGAGCTTTACTAGAGCAGTTCTGGTTTCCAGTTTAGTAGGAGTTCAGCACACCCATGCAATCTTTTGGTGGTCACCTAGGATTTCTCATATATCTTCCTCGCAATTTTTTCACCTGATCCTGAACAAGGGATTGACTCGACCTGACTTGGCTTGGTCTTGAATCTGCCTCCTCATCACCAGCTTTCCTGATGCTCTGGAGCTTTGGTTGAAATTGGTCCATGTCTCTGTTCCTGCCCTGCTTCTATTGTTCAGGTACCGTGGGATTGTCCCTGCACACCAGGGTGTTCTCCTTTGGTTCTGTTTAGACAGATAAAGGAGACAAACCCCTGTGGCAGTCTCCAGGCTCCTGCAGAGTAGAACCCATCACCCTCTGCACCTGACAGCCCAGCCAGTGCTCACTGCTCTGACAGTCATTTTCCATCCAGAGCATGTCCCTACATGAGCAAATTAGGAGGCAGTTTTTCAGTGATGAAAAGTAGAGTCTCCACACAGCCTTCTCTTCTCCAGGCTGAACAGCCCCAACTTCCTCAGCCTGTCTTCATACAGGAGGTGCTCCAGTCCCCTGATCATCCTCGTGGCCCTTCTCTGGACTTGTTCCAACAGTTCCATGTCCTTTTTATGTTGAGGACACCAGAACTGCACACAGTGCTCCAGGTGAGGTCTCACAAGAGCAGAGTAAAGGGGCAGGATCACCTCCTTCCACCTGCTGGTCATGCACCTTTGAATGCAGCCCAGGATACGGTTGGCTTTCTGGGCTGCAAGCGCACATTGAAGCTGGCTCATGTTCATTTTCTCATCAACCAGCACCCCCAAGTCCTTCTCCTTGGGCTGCTCTGAATCTCTTCTCTGCCCAACCTGTAGCTGTGCCTGGGATTGCTCCCACCCAGGTGTAAGACCTTGCACTTGGCATGGTTAAACCTCATGAGGTTGGCATCAGCCCACCTCACAAGCGTGTCAAGGTCCCTCTGGATGGCATTCCTTCCCTCCAGGGTATCAACCCAACCACACAGTTTGGGGTCATCGGCAGACTTGCTGAGGGCACACTCAATCCCAGTGTCCATGTCAGCAACAAAGATGTTGAACAAGACCGGTCCCAACACCGATCCCTGAGGGACCCCACTCGTTACTGGTCTCCAGCCGGACATTGAGCCATTGACCACAACGCTTTCCATGCGGCCATCCAGCCAGTTCTTTATCCACCGAGTGGTCCATCCATCAAATTGATGTCTCTCCAGTTTAGAGACAACAATGTCATGTGGGACAGTGTCGAACGCTTTGCACAAGTCCAGGTAGATGCCATCGACTGCTCTACCCCTGTCCATCAGTTCTGTAGCCCCATCATAGAAGGCCATCAAATTGGTCAGGCAGGATTTCCCCTCAGTGAAGCCATGCTGGCTGTCACCAAGCACCTTGTTGATTTTCATGTGCCTTAGCATGCCTGCCAGGAGAATCTGCTCCAAGATGTTGCCAGGCACAGAGGTGAGACTGACTGGTCTGTAATTCCCCGGGTCATCCATTTTCCCCTTCCTGAAAATGGGGGTTATATTTCCCTTTTTCCAGTCATTGGGAACTTCACCTGACTGCCAGGATTTCTCAAATATGATGGCCAGCGGCTTCGCAACTTCATTCGCCATCTCCTTCAGGACCCGCGGGTGGATCTCATCAGGACCCATGGACTTGTGCATGTTCAGATTTTTAAGATGGTCTCGAACCAGTTCCTCTCCTACAGTGGGTCCAAGGTCTTCATTCTCACAGTCCCTGCGTCTGCCTTTCAAGACTTGGGTGGTTTGGTCAGAGCCTTTGACAGCGAAGAGCGAGGCAAAGAAGTCGTTCAGAACCTCAGCCTGCTCCAAATTCAGGGAAACCACTTCTCCCGAGAGCTTCCTGAGGGGACCTACGTTATCCCTAGTCTTTTTATTTGCTACATACCTGTATGTCGTGGTTTAAACCCAGTCAGGTAACTTGTTCACTCACTCCCAGTGAGTGGCGCCGAGCTGACAACAATCGAGGTCCGTGTCCGTGTCGTGTCATCCCCCCCCCCCCCCCGCACCGGGGCTCTCCCCTTCCCCGCTCCCGGAGGAACGGGGAGGAGGATCGAGAGAGTGCAACTCCTACGGGTTGAGACAAAAACAGTCCAGCAACCAATGTACAACACAAATCACCACCGCTACTATCAGCTAAAACAATGATAAGGGAAAATAACAAGGGAAGAGAATACGATACCACCGGCCAAGAAAGCGAGTTCCACCCGGAAGCCCCTGTCCGTCCGGGTAACTCCCAGTTACCCCTCACCCCGGGCATGACGTGCTGTGGTATGGAATACCTCCCCGGCCAGCCCGGGTCAGGCGCCCCGTCTCTGCTTCCTCACAGCTTCCCCTCCTCCCTGGCAGAGCATGAGCCTCACAGAGTCCTTGGTCAGGGTAAACATCACTTAGCAACAACCGAAAACATCGGCTTCACCAACACTGTTCTCAAGCTGGAAGTCAAAACACAGCACTGCACCAGTTAACACAAAGGAAAAACATGACTGCTACTGCGGAACCCAGGACATTATCCACCCCTTATTCCATACCATTCACGTCGTGCTCAGATCCCACATTTTCAATACACCACCGCTCTCCCACATATATACATCCATATACATACAGACCAAGAGGAAAAAATCATTTTCTTAGTGCATGGACCAATCCCTATAATGCTGCCGAGTCCATTCGGTCCATGATGTTCAAAGTTCATTCTCTGTTGGGATGATGGCTGGAGGGAAGTCAGGGCCAGTCGCTGGTGACCTGGAGACATCTAGTTGATGGGCTATAAAAGCATTACACAGCAGGCAACAGCATACAATTGAGTTCACTGGCTGTTTTCCCCTAAAATCAAATCCCCTTGAGGTATACATCGGACTTCCCCATCTTCCCGCATTACCCACCAAGTATATCCAGGTCCCTGAGCAAAAGCAATCCCACGAGTGGGTTTGCCTTTACCTGAAGCAGGAATTACCCAGACTGTCTTCCCCAGCAAATTCTTCATATGCACCACGGGAACTTTGTCCCCCTCTACAATATGTAACAGTTCTGACTGGGCTGGGCCAGCCCTGTTGGCAGATCCTCTGGTGTTGACCAACCAGGTGGCCTTTGGTAAGTGTGTATCCCAATGCTTGAAAGTTCCCCCACCCATTGCTCTCAGTGTAGTTTTTAACAGCCCATTGTACCGTTCCATTTTCCCAGAGGCTGGTGCATGGTAGGGGATGTGATATACCCACTCAATGCCATGCTCTTTGGCCCAAATATCTATAAGGTTATTCCGGAAATGAGTCCCATTGTCTGACTCAATTCTCTCTGGGGTGCCGTGTCGCCACAAAATCTGTTTCTCAAGGCCCAGGATGGTGTTCCGGGCAGTGGCATGGGGCACAGCATGTGTTTCCAGCCACCCGGTGGTTGCTTCCACCATGGTAAGCACATGGCGCTTGCCTTGGCGGGTTGGTGGCAGTGTGATATAGTCAATCTGCCAGGCCTCCCCATATTTATACTTCAACCATCGTCCTCCATACCAAAGAGGCTTTAACCGCTTGGCTTGTTTAATTGCAGCACATGTTTCACACTCATGAATAACCTGGGCAATAGTGTCCATTGTTAAGTCCACCCCTCGATCACGGGCCCATCTATATGTTGCATCTCTGCCCTGATGGCCTGAAGTGTCATGGGCCCACCGGGCCAAAAATAATTCACCTTTATGTTGCCAATCTAAGTCCATCTGAGCCACTTCAATCTTAGCCGCTTTATCCACTTGTTGGTTGTTCTGGTGTTCCTCAGTGGCCCGACTCTTGGGTACATGGGCATCTACATGACGTACCTTCACCACCAGGTTCTGCACCCGGGCAGCAATATCTTTCCACAGTGCAGCAGCCCAGATGGGTTTACCTCTGCGTTGCCAGTTGCTCTGCTTCCATTGCTTCAACCACCCCCACAGGGCATTTGCCACCATCCATGAGTCAGTATAGAGATAAAGTACTGGCCACTTTTCTCGTTCAGCAATGTCCAGGGCCAGCTGGATGGCTTTCACCTCGGCAAACTGACTCGATTCACCCTCTCCGTCAGCAGTTTCTGCAACTTGTCGTCCAGGACTCCATACAGCTGCCTTCCATCTCCGATGCTTTCCCACAATACGGCAAGAGCCATCAGTAAACAAGGCATACTGCTTTTCACTTTCTGACAGTTTATTATATGGTGGGGCCTCTTCAGCACGCACCACCTCCTCCTCTGGTGACATTCCAAAATCTTTGCCCTCTGGCCAGTCCATGATGACTTCTAGAATGCCTGGACGACTGGGATTTCCTATTCGAGTTCGTTGTGTAATTAGTGCAGCCCATTTACTCCATGTAGCATCAGTTGCATGATGTGTAGAGGAGACCCTGCCTTTGAACATCCAGCCCAGCACGGGCAGCCGGGGTGCCAGGAGGAGCTGTGCTTCAGTGCCAATCACTTCCGAACAGCTCGAACCCCTTCATAGGCTGCCAGTATCTCTTTCTCAGTTGGGGTATAGCTGGCCTCAGATCCTTTATATCCCCGACTCCAAAAGCCGAGGGGTCGACCTCGAGTCTCCCCTGGAGCTTTCTGCCAGAGGCTCCAGGTAGGACCGTTCTCCCCAGCTGCAGTGTACAGCACATTTTTTACATCTGGTCCGGTCCGGACTGGTCCAAGGGCTACTGCATGAACTATCTCGCGTTTAATTTGCTCAAAGGCTTGTTGCTGCTCAGGGCCCCATTTAAAATCATTCTTCTTCCGGGTCACATGATAGAGAGGGCTTACAATCGAACTGTAATTTGGGATGTGCATTCTCCAGAACCCCACTGCACCCAAGAAAGCTTGCGTTTCTTTCTTATTAGTTGGTGGAGACATTGCTGTTATCTTGTTGATCACATCTGTGGGGATCTGTCTACGTCCATCTTGCCATTTTATTCCCAAAAATTGAATCTCCTGTGCAGGTCCCTTGACCTTACTCCATTTTATGGCAAAACCAGCTTTCAGCAGGATTTGGATTATTTTCCTCCCTTTCTCAAAGACTTCTTCCGCTGTATCACCCCACACTTGAAAAACACTAATACAGCAAATACCGGATGGACGTAAGATACGATATACTGAAACTGTGAGATCAGGAGGAACAGCCTTGAGAGCCAATAAATCAGCATTGTGACGAGTGACTATCAATCCAGTCAGATCTGTTCTTATCTCAACCCCTCGTGCCCCACGTTGGGTGCCAAAAAGAACTGTCGTGGTTTAAACCCAGTCAGGTAACTTGTTCACTCACTCCCAGTGAGTGGTGCCGAGCTGACAACAATCGAGGTCCGTGTCGTCCCCCCCCCCCCCCCCCCCGGGGCTCTCCCCTTCCCCACTCCCGGAGGAACGGGGAGGAGGATCGAAAGAGTGCAACTCCTACGGGTTGAGACAAGAACAGTCCAGCAACCAATGTACAACACAAATCACCACCGCTACTATCAACTACAACAATGATAAGGGAAAATAACAAGGGAAGAGAATACGATAACACCGGCCGAGAAAACGAGTCCCACCCGGAAGCCCGTGTCCTTCTGGGTGACTCCCAGTTACCCCCCACCCCGGCCACGATGTGCTGTGGTATGGAATACCTCCCTGGCGCCCGGGTCAGGCGCCCCATCTCTGCTTCCTCACAGCTTCCCCTCCTCCCTGGCAGAGCATGAGCCTCACAAAGTCCTTGGTCAGGGTAAACATCACTTAGCAACAACCGAAAACATCGGCTTCACCAACACTGTTCCCAGGCTGGAAGTCAAAACACAGCACTGCACCAGCTACCACAAAGGAAAAAAAAAAACAAAACATGATTGCTACTGCTGAACCCAGGACACAGACCCAAAACAGCCCCCAAAAACCGGACCCCCAAAACAGGACAAAAACTCCCCAAAACACCCCAAAAACCACCACATGGTCACATTGTTCTGCTTCTCCTGTGGGATACAGGGTCAGAGCCCCAAAACAGACACAAAAAAGGCCAAAAACAACCAAAAACACCCCAAAACCCACACCAAAACCACCTTATCCTGCTTGTCCTATGTGATAGACTGTGAGAGCCACAAAACAGGACAAAAAAAGGATAAAAGCAGGCCAAAACACCCCAAACAACCCCCAAAATGGGCCAAAACCACCTTGTCCTGCTTCTCCTATGGGATACAGGGTCAAAGCCCCCAAAAAGACACAAAACAGGCCAAAAACAACCCAAAACCCAGCACAAAACCACCTTGTCCTGCTTCTCCTATGGGATACAGGGTAAGAGGCCCAAAACAGGCCAAAAAAAAAGGACAAAAACATGCCAAATCACCCCAAAACCACCTTGTCCTCCTTCATCTAAGGGACAAAGGGTCAGAGCCCCAAAACAGACCCAAAATAGCCCCCAAACAGGACAAAAACAGGCCAAAACCACCCCAAAACCACTTTGTCCTGCTTCTCCTATATGATACTGGGTCAGAGCCCCAAAACAGGACAAAACCAAGCCAAAAGCAGGCCGAAACCACCCCAAAACCACCTCTTCCTGCTTCTCCTATGGGATACAGGGTCAGAGCCCCAAAACAGGACAAAACCAAGCCAAAAGCAGGCCAAAACACCCAGAACAACCCCCAAAACAACCCCAAAATCACCCTGTCCTGCTTCTCCTATGGGACACAGGTCAGAGCCGCAGAACTGGACAAAACCACCCCAAAACCACCCCAAAACCACCTTGTCCTGTTTCTCCTGTGGGACCCAAGTTCAGAACCCCAAAACAGGCTCAAAAAAGTACAAAAACAACCAAAAACTATTCAAAACCAAAACAACCCCAAACCACCCTAAACCCACCAAAAAAACACCTTGTCCTGCTTCTCCTGTGGGACACAGGCTCAGAGCCCCAAAACAGGCCAAAAAGAGGATAAAAACACACCAGAACACCCCAAAACCACCCCTAAAACAGCCCAAGCCAACCCCGAAGCACTGTCTCGTGCTGCAGCTCTTCCTCATTCCAGAGCCTTGGATCATCTGGGAGCACGGGATCCCATTGGCATCGCAGCTCCTGCTGCTTGGGAGCAGATCCTATGGGATTTGGATCCAGATCCGGATGCTCCACACATGGACACAGATCCAGGTCTGGATCCGGTTGTAGGGGGGAGCGTGGACACAGAAGTCCATGGGGCTGGAAGAGCAGAACTGGCCTCCCGGAGGGGGAGCTCTGGGGTGGGGGGGAGAGAGACACCATTGCCCCTCATTGTCTCCATTGACCCTATTGGCCCCCATTACCCCCTTTGCCCTCCCCATTACCCCCATTGCCCATTACCCCCACTGCCCCCCATTGCCCCTGTTACCCCATTACCCCCCCATTGCCACCCGTTACCCCCATTCCCAACTCACTTCCCACTGCTCCGCACTGGATCCAAAGATGGGGCTGGGGATGCCCCGGTCCCGCCGCACATCCGGTTGCGGCTCCCATTGAGGCTCCAGGGACCCCGGGTTCGAGCCCCGAGCTCCCGGGTTCGGGTCCCGAGCTCCCGGGTTCGAGCCCCGGTGCCCCCGGAGCAGCGGCGAGAGCCGGGGGGGGAAGCCCCGGTGCCCCCCCCACGGAGCAGCGCCCCCAGCACCGAGCGGCGCCGCTCCCGTAGCAGCACCGGGGCCCGGTGCAACAGCGCCCCCAAGCGGGCGGCCAGGACCCGCGCTATGGGGTGTTGGGGGGCGGGCACTGGGACCCCCAAGTTGTGGGGGGGCGCCCCCTTTGTGCCCCCCAAGGTATGGGGCAGGCTCTGGAAGGCCCCCCAAGTTATGGAAGTCCCCCCTTATGATGGAGCCCCCCAAGTTGGGGCGGGGGTCCCCCTTTGCCCCCCCCCCCAAGTTATGGGGCACCCCCCCCTGAGGCCCCGCCCCCGTGACCCGAGGTGACCTGGAGGGCGAAGAGCCCCCCGGTGCTGGGTGATGCCCCCAAGGGGGGGGGGCGGGGCCTGCGGGTAGGTGCGCAGGGGCCAGGATCGGGCCCAGGCCCCGCCCCCTCCCCCCCCCCCCCCCCCCCCCCCCGCGCCCGCCCCAGTTTGGTCCCGTCCAGTTCCCGCCAATTTCGCCCATCATGGCGGAGCTGGAGCTCCCCTCCGATCCCGAGCTGCGCAGGTTGGAGCCCGCGAGACCCCCCAGTGGGGGCTTTTGGGGTCCTGGGGGGGTTGGGGTGCTCCTGACCCCCTCTCTTTGTCTCCCCCCACCTCCAGGCTGTGCACGGGGCCCTGTGCCCCCATCCGGGAGTACATCATGGGCCACGTGCGGCACCCGCGGTGAGGGGGGCACCCCAACATCTGGGGGGGAGGAACTGCAACATCTGGAGGGACCCCAAACCTCGGATCGGTCCCTAAAATACATGGCGGGGGGGGGGGGGTGGGGGTGTTCCTATAGGAATGTGAAGAAGATCAAAGGGAACCTGCTGTGGTATCCGCTGCACCCCAAAGTGGGGGGGGGACCCCCAAGCTCATTGGGGAGCCTCCAAAACCCCTCAGGACCCCCCCAAACCCCTTTGCCTGTTAGGACCCCCCAAAATTCCATTGGGATCCCAACAACCCCCCAGCACCCCCCAATTCCCCCTTGTGACCCCCCCCCCCCAACCCCTTCTCCCAGATCCATGCACAGGAGCCCAAATTCCTTTAGGACCCCTCCAAATCCCATTGGGATCCCCAGGAACCCCCAGTTCCCTCCCATGATCCTCCCCGACCCCCCCCCCCCCCCCAACCCCTCCTTTAACCCCCCCCCCCCCCCCCAGGTTTCCTCCTTAACTCGGGGCTCAGGTACCAGCACCTCAAGGAGATTCAGGTTTGGGGGGTGGGGTGGGGAGCGTTAGAGGGTTTTGGGGGGGCTCTATGGGGTTTTGGGGGGTCCCACAGGGACCAAAACACCCCCCTGCACCCCAAAACCATCCCCCCTGCATCCGAAAACACCCCCTCTGCACTCCAAAACCATCCCCCCTGCACCTCAAAACAACCCCCTGCATCCCAAACCGCCCCCCCGCACCCCAAAACCATGCCCCCTGCACACCAAAACACAACCCCTGCACCCTAAAACCACCCCCATGCATCCCAGAAGCCCCACGGCACCCCAAAACCGCCCCCCTGCACCCCAAAACACACCTATGCACCCCAAATCTACCCCCACTGCACCCCAAAACAACCCCCTGCACCCCAAAAGCACCCACTGTGCACCCCAAAACAACCCCCCTCTGCACCCCAAAACCACCCTATGGATTCCCCCATGCATCCAAAACCCTCTCAAGGACCCCCCCGAATACATCCTGCAGCCCGGTTTCCCCCCTGCACCCCAAAACTGCCCCTGGGCCCTCCCCCATGATCTTTTCCTCCCCACTCCTGAACCCCAGAACCCTTTAGGGACCCCCTCTATACTTTAAACCCCCCTGGGTTTCCTTCTGAAGTGGGTGCTGGGCTCATAGGGGTCCTTAAAGCCCCCCCCCCCCCCCCACTCTCCCTAAACCCAGTGCTGAGACCTTTTGGGGTGCCCCCAACCCCTCCATGGTCCCTGCAGCCCTTTTGGGGTCCCCAAAATGGGATCTGGACCCCTTTGGGCCCCCCAAACTCCCCTCAACGTTTGGCTTTGGGGCCCCCCTTGCCAGCAGGTTGATGCTGGAGGCCACGGGGCTCTCAGGGGCTCGGGGGGCCCAGATCCAGCAGGGCCCAGAGCTATGGGGCAGCCCCATGGACTCCCCAGAAACTGCCCTGGGGCCACTGAGGAGGCAGCTGCAGGAGGGGAAGCAGCGGCTGGTGGGTGCCAACGGGGGAATGTGGGGATTTGGGGGGGTCCTGATGGGCTTGGGGGGGGGTCTGGGAAGTGGAATTTGATGGTTATGGGGAGGGGTTGGGGTCCCTAAAGGGTCCCAGCGCCGCTTTTTGGGAGGGATGAGGGATATCTGGGGGTCCTGGAGGGGGATTTTGGGTCTATAGGGGATGACATGGGGGAGTTTGGGGCTTTAGGGGGAATTTTGGGGGTTCAGCGGTGCTGGGAGGGGGATCTGGGGGTTATGAATGGGTTTGGTGTTAAGGGAGAGGCTTGTGGGGAAATATGGGGCGATATTTAAGGTGTTTGGGGGTCTTGGGGGGTATTTGGGTCCCTCCCATGGCTTTGGGGTCCCTCATTTCCTTGTGTCCCCCCCCCCCTCCATCCCTTCCAGTCCCGTCGCTGGATCCAGCTCCGGGCTCTGCCCGCATCCAATGGGAAGCTCCAGGCGCAGCTGCGCCCCCTGCAGGCCCAGGTGAGCAAAGAGGGGGAGGGAGGAGGAGGGGCTGGGGGGGCGTGGCCTCACCCCTTTGGCCACGCCCCTTTCAGGCCCTAGGGAGAAGGGCAGGGGCTGCTGGAAGCGCTGAGCATGCTGGACTAAAAGGACACAAATTAAGTAGGCCCCACATTAATAACATGTAAATAAGGAAGTAACGTGTAAATAAGGTCAGCCCTACATGAAGTGCGTGTGGATAAAGCAGGTCCTACGCTAATTGCATGTAAATAAGGGGGGGTAACGATGGTGGGATGAGAAATGGGGAGGGATGGAGGGAGAGGGGGAGAAATGGCAGGAATGTGGGGAATGGGGGTGGGAAAAAGGGGGAGGGGGAATGGGGGGCATAAGAAAATGGGTACGCGGGGGAGGAGGGGAAGAGGGGACAAATGGGGGGGAGGGGTGAGGAAAGGCCCCATATTCAGCCCCATGGGGGGCAGCCGGGAGGGGGATAAACGGGGACACGAGTTGGGGAGCTCAGAGCTGATTGGCTGTTGCCTGGGAAACGCTCGCCAGAACGAGGCTGGGGGGGAGGGGAAGTTGCCTGCGCAACGGCGGCATCCAACCCGGAAGTGCGGCGAGCGTCGCGGAACGGGGATGGGGAAAGGCCGAAACGGGGGGGGAGAGGGGGCCTCGATTTCCTGTGAAATCTTTATTTATTGGTTAAGTTTCCTTTTTATACATTCTTAAGGTGACCCCTCCCCCCCACGCTATTTACATCGGTGTCAATAAGGCTTTGGATAGATCCCCCCCCATCCCCCCTTTATCCTCCCCTCTCCCATCCCGGGTATAAAGAGGGGGGGAGGTGCCACCCCCCGACACCCCCGGGTGGGGGATGGGAGGTTGTGTCCATTGGGGACCCTCCCCCACCCCCCCCCCCCCGTTTTGGGGTGCTGGGCGGGAGGTGAGGCCCATCCCCCCCTTCCCCACAGACAGTTCATCAACAGGCACTTAATGACCCCCCCCCCCCCGCACCTTCCCCGCCCACCCCACCCCCGTTTTTGGTTACATGAAGCCGTTTCTACAGGAACCCCCCAAAACCCACGCACGCACCCACAATGTGTTTGAGGCCAACACTAAAACAGGATTGCAAAGTCAAAGAACACGGACCTGGATGCGCAGGGCAGCCCCGGGAGATGCAGCCTCCCGAGGGAGGGGAGGGCTCTCCTCTGCACTGGTTACTGCAGGGCTCTCCCTCCTTAAAGAGCCCACGCTCACCGTGGGGGCCCCGTCACAATGGGCAAATCCACAGCGACCGCCACGGCTTTGGGATGGCGGCAGCATCGTGCCCATGGCCACTGGGCACCCAGGGGTGCTGCGGGAGTCGCTGCGGGGGGACCAGGCTCTGCCCAGCCGGCTCGGGGAGGTCCCTCACGGGCTGCTCTTCCTCAGTGCCTTTGGTCCGGAGGTGGAGCATGCGAGGGGTCACAGCTCAACGTGGGCCATGGAACAGGGCGTCACGGCCACCTCCGAGGAGTGGAGAGGGACCGACATTGGCACAGCAGAGAATCATGGAATCCCAGAGTGGGCTGGAAGGGACCTTAAAGCTCACCCAGCTCCAAGCCCCAAAGGCACGGGCAGGGACACCTTCCACTAGAGCAGCTTGCTCCACGGCCCTGTGTCTCTGTGCACTCCCAGGGCATCCTGGGGATACCCCTAGAGAATCCCAGAGAATGCCTGCAGCACCTCCAGAGCACCCCATGGACCCAGTCAGAGCTCATGCATCACAATGACCTTGGGGACATGGAGACCACAGGGGTGGCTGATTCTGGAACTCCCCGTGTTCAGGTGTGTGAGGTCACAGAACCCCACAGAACCCTCCAGCAGAGGCACCGGGAGACGACAGCTGCCCCACGGAACACAAGCTACCGGTGGAGGAGGCAAGAGCAGCTCCTCTGGTGGTTCCCGTCTTGGTGTCTCGGAGCCGGTGCCGCCTGTGGACACAGGAGCGTGGAAGGAGGTGGGTGGCGATGGCGATCTTGGGGTGCTGTAGGAGTTGCCAGAACACCTCAAGAGACTTCCCCAGAGTGGCTGCTTTGGACTCGGTGTGTGAGTTGGGCTGGCTGAGCCGGCAGCGGAGCGCTGCGGCTGCCGAGGGATGATCCTGGGATCTGCCCTCATTTCTTGTGGGGAGAGCAAGGGCCTGTGGGGATGGGCCAAGGGGGAAGGATTTTAACGTGACAGAGAGGGGAGATTGAGATGAGATCTTAGAAGTTGTTCCCTGTGAGGGTGGTGGGACAGTGGCACAGGGTGCCCAGAGAAGCTGTGGCTGCCCCATGGCTGGCAGTGTTCAAGACAGAGCTGAAAATACCCTGACTCTTTCCTTGGTACATGATTGAGTTGCAGGTTTTATTCCATTTTTGGCTAAATCTGAACTATTTATGGAAGTTTCTAGCCTATTTTAAGCTTTTCCTAGCTATTTCTTAACTGGTTTAGGCTGTTTCGAACCCTTTTTTCCCCAATTCTAACACTTTTTGAACCATTTTGACCTTTTCCAAACGTTTTTTGTCCATTTCTTACTAATTTCTTGCCATTTCTAACCCATTTTTGCTCTTTCCTGACTCGGTTTGAGCCATTTTTGGCCATTCCTAACCCAGTGTTGCCAATTTCTAACCCATTTTAAGTCTGGCTATTTCTAAAAAAATTATGGCCATTTCTATCCTAATTTTGGCCATTTCTTACCAGTTTTAAGCTTTTTTTTTGGCTATTCCTAGTCCATTCTTGCCTGCTTGTCCCCTGTTTGAAGCATTTTTTACCACTTCTAAACAATTGATGACCATTTCTATCTTATTTTTGCCCATGTCTTACCAGTTTTAAGCCATTTTTGGCAATTCCTAAAGAATTCATGGCCATTTCTAGCCTGGTTTCAGCTTTTCTTAGCTATTTCTTAACTGGCTTGAGCTATTTCTAACCTTTTTTTTGCCCAATTCTAACTCTTTTTAAGCCATTATGGCCATTTCCAAACCGTTCTTGTCCTGTACTTACCAATTTCTTTCTAACCCTTTTTTTGGCCTTCCCTAACTTGGTTTAACCCATTTTTGGCCCTTTCTGACCCACTTTAACTTTTTTTTGGCTATTTCTAAACAATGGCTGGTCATTCTCACCTTATTTTTGCCCATTTCTTACCTGGTTTATGCCATTTTTGGCTAATGCTTCACTTTTTTATGGGCATTTCTAGCCTGGTTTAAGCTTTTCTTACCTATTTCTAAACTGGCTTGAGCTATTTCTAACCCTTTTTTGCCCAATTCTCACTCATTTTAAGTCATTTTGGCCATTCCCAATCCATTTCTGTCCAGTTCTTACCAATTTTTTTTCATGTTCTAACACATTTTTGCCCTTTCCTGACTTGGTTTCCATTTTTGACTTTTTTTAAACCATTTTTTTTTTGGCTATTTCTTCTAACCCATTTTAAGTCTTTTTTGGCTATTTCTAAACAATTGCTGGTCATTCTTTCTTATTTTTGCCATTTCTTGCCAGTTTTATGCCATTTTTGACTGTCTGAACAATTTTTGCCATTTCTAGTTTGGTTTAACCTATTTTTCTTAGCCTAACCCTTTTTTGCCCAATACTTTTTTAAGTCATTTTGGCCATTTCCAAACCTTTTCTTACCTATTTCTATTTCTAAACTGGCTTGACTTGGTTTATTTTTATCTAACCCATTTTAAATCTTTTTTTGGCTATTTCTAAGCAATTGCTTTTTGCCCTTGCAATTTATTCCATTTTTCTTTTTAACATTTTGGCCATTTCAAACCTTTTTTTTTTTACTCTTTTTAAGCCATTTTGGCCATTCCCAAACCATTTCTGAACATTTCTTACCAATTTCTTTGTATTTCTAACCTGGTTTTGCCCTTTCCTCACTTGGTTTAAACCATTTTTGGCTCTTTCTAACTCATTTTAAGTTTTTTTGGCTATTTCTAAACATGCTGCTGGTTCTTATTTTTGCCAATTTCTTACCAGTTTTATGCCATTTTTGACTAAGTCTGAACAGTTTCTTGCCATTTCTAGTTTGGTTTAAGCTTTTGTAGCTATTTCTAAACTGGTTTAGTTTAGTTGTGACCCTTTTTTGCCCAATTCTATCTCTTTTTAAGTCATTTTGGCCATTTCCAAACCATTTCTGTCATTTTTACAAAGTCATTTTTTTTTGCCATTTCCAAACCATTTTTGTCCATTTTTCTTACAAATTTCTTTCTATTTCTAACCCATTTTGGCCCTTTCTTGACTTGGTTTAACCCATTTTTGCTTCTTTATAACCCATTTTAAATCTTTTTTTTTGGCTATTTCTAAGCAATTGCTGGTCATTCTTATCTTATTTTTGCCCATTTCTTGCAGGTTTTATTCCATTTTTGGCTAAATCTGAACTATTTATGGAAGTTTCTAGCCTGGTTTAAGCTTTTCTTACCTATTTCTAAACTGGCTTGAGCTATATCTAACCCGTTTTTTCGCAATACTGACTCTTTTTATGTCATTTTGGCCATTCCCAAACCCTTTCTGTCCAGTTCTTACCAATTTCTTTCTATTTCTAACCTGGTTTTGCCCTTTCCTGACTTGGTTTAAACCATTTTTGTTTCTTTATAACCCATTTTAAATCTTTTTTTGGCTATTTCTAAGCAATTGCTGGTCATTCTTATCTTATTTTTGCTCATTTCTTGCAGGTTTTATTCCATTTTTGGCTAAATCTGAACTATTTATGGAAGTTTCTAGCCTGGTTTAAGCTTTTCTTACCTATTTCTGAGCTGGCTTGAGCTATATCTAACCTTTTTTTTTGCACAATACTGACTCTTTTTAAGCCATTTTGGCCATTCCCAAACCCTTTCTGTCCAGGTCTTACCAATTTCTTTCTATTTCTAACCTGGTTTTGCCCTTTCCTCACTTGGTTTAAACCATTTTTGGCCCTTTCTAACCCATTTTAAGTCTTTTTTGGCTATTTCTAAACAATTGCTGGTCATTCTTATCTTATTTTTGCCAATTTCTTACCACTTTTATGCCATTTTTGACTAAGTCTGAACAGTTTCTTGCCATTTCTAGTTTGGTTTAAGCTTTTCGTAGCTATTTCTAAACTGGTTTAGACTAGTTCTGACCCTTTTTTGCCCAGTTCTATCTCTTTTTAAGTCATTTTGGCCATTTCCAAACCATTTTTGTCCATTTCTTACTAATTTCCTGTCATTTCTAACCCATTTTTGCCCTTTCCTGACTTGGTTTAAACCATTTTTGGCTTTTTCTAACCCATTTTAAATCTTTTTTTGGCTATTTCTAAGCAATTGCTGGTCATTCTTGTCTTATTTTTGCCCATTTCTTGCAGGTTTTATTCCATTTTTGGCTAAATCTGAACTATTTATGGAAGTTTCTAGCCTGGTTTAAGCTTTTCTTACCTATTTCTAAACTGGCTTGAGCTATATCTAACCCTTTTTTGCGCAATACTGACTCTTTTTAAGCCCTTTTGGCCATTCCCAAACCATTTCTGTCCCTTTCTTACTAATTTCCTGTCATTTCTAACCCATTTTTGCCCTTTCCTAACTTGATTTGAACCTTTTCTGGCCCTTTCTAATCCATTTTAAGTCTTTTTTGGCTCTTTCTAAACAATTGCTTGTCATTCTTTTCTTATTTTTGCCCATTTCTTACTAATTTTATACCATTTTTGGCTAACTCTGAGCTATTTATGGCCATTTCTAGCCTGTTTTAAGCTTTTCTTAGCTATTTCTAAACTGGCTTGGGCTATTTCAAACCCTTTTTTGCTCAGTTCTAATTCGTTTTAAGGCATTTTGGCCATTTCCAAACATTTTTGCTGTCCATTTCTTACCAATTTCTTTCTATTTCTAACCTGGCTTTTGCCCTTTCCTGACTTGGTTTAAACCATTTTTGGCTTTTTCTAACCCATTTTAAGTCTTTTTTTGGCTATTTCTAAGCAATTCCTGGTCATTCTTGTCTTATTTTTGGCCATTTCTTGTAGGTTTTATTCCATTTTTGGCTAAATCTGAACTATTTATGGAAGTTTCTAGCCTGGTTTAAGCTTTTCTTAGCTATTTCTAAACTGGCTTGAGCTATATCTAACCCTTTTTTTTTGTGCAATACTGACTCTTTTTAAGCCATTTTGGCCATTCCCAAACCCTTTCTGTCCAGTTCTTACCAATTTCTTTCTATTTCTAACCTGGTTTTGCCCTTTCCTGACTTGGTTTAAACCATTTTTGGCCCTTTCTAACCCATTTTAAGTCTTTTTTGGCTATTTCTAAACAATTGCTGGTCATTCTTATCTTATTTTTGCCAATTTCTTACCAGTTTTATGCCATTTTTGACTAAGTCTGAACAGTTTCTTGCCATTTCTAGTTTGGTTTAAGCTTTTCGTAGCTATTTCTAAACTGGTTTAGACTAGTTCTAACCCTTTTTTGCCATTTGTGAAAAGAAAATGTGCTCAATTTCAAAGCCAGCCATAAGGTGCTGACAGATTACAAGCTTTATGAAATATCAAAGTAATTATTTAGACTTTCATGCTTCTTTGTGCAGATGTGAAAGAATAAATACCCATAAAGTCTCAGAAGTGACACTTATCCTGGGCTGAGTCGTGGTAGCGATGTGGTTTTCTCCCCTGACCTGTCCCAGATAACTGGAACTATAGATGCTTGTCACTCCAGGCAATGTATTGTTCCCTCTGGTTTGTGCTCTGTGGAGAGATGAGGTTATTGTGCAGCCATGAAACTCTTGGGCTTCAACCTTTGGGGTCCCACTCAACCTCACATGAGATTCAAACAGCTTGTTTCTTAACATGCCCTGGAGAATGTTACTAAATCACAGAATCACGCAGTGCTTTGGGTTAGAAGGGACTTTAAAGCTCACCTAGTTCCACCCCACCTACCTTCCACTAGCCCAGGCTGCTTGAAGCTGGTTGCTGTGTTAGTAGAACAAGTCCACCTGGTTCCTGGTGTGGTGTTTTATTTATTTATTTAAGTATATTTTCTGTCTTAAATCTAAAACTGAAAGGTCAGAGTCCGATGGGAAGAGGGGTAAAAAGCAGAATTACAGGAATGCAGGAATTAACGTGTGGACGCTTGTGTCAGTTTTAAGCTCAGCAGGTCTGTGGCTGAACTGTGCCACAGCGTTTAAACTGTGATGCTTGGATCTAAATGGTTGTAATTCCTTGTCTTGAAAGAGAGAGAATGTGAGGTCGAGGAAGGAGGTGTTGGAATGAGCTTGACTCAAGAGAACGCTGGGAGGAAGGAGGAGGGTGGGAAGTGAGAGATGATAACCCCAGCTCTGAGAGAAGCGCTCACAAGACAAGGTGAGGTTCTGCAAAGAGCAGATGGTGGCCCAGGCTTTGAAGTCTTAGTGGTGGACTTTTAGCAAGCCAAGTGAGAGACGGTGTTCTTTGTTAGAGGTACTGCTGTGGACCCTCAGTCATGGCAGGCTCTGAGCAGGGGCA
>NW_026916014.1:0-16831 GCF_034315485.1 Pezoporus occidentalis
GACAGTATGAGTCCTCTATGACTCCTCTATGACTCCTCTATGACTCCTCTATGACTCCTCTATGACTCCTCTATGACTCCTCTATGACTCCTCTATGAGTCCTCTATGACTCCAGTATGAGTCCTCTATGACTCCTCTATGAGTCCTCTATGACTCCTCTATGACTCCTCTATGACAGTATGACTCCTCTATGACAGTATGACTCATCTATGACTCCACTATGACTCCTCTATGACTCCACTATGACTCCTCTATGACTCCTCTATGACTCCTCTATGACTCCTCTATGACTCCTCTATGACTCCTCTATGACTCCTCTATGACTCCTCTGTGACTCCTCTACGACTCCTCTATGACAGTATGACTCCTCTATGACTCCTCTATGACTCCTCTATGACTCCTCTATGATTCCTCTATGATTCCTCTATGACTCCTCTATGACTCCTCTATGACTCCTCTATGACTCCTCTATGACTCCTCTATGACTCCTCTATGACTCCTCTATGACACTATGACTCCTCTATGACTCCTCTATGACTCCTCTATGACAGTATGACTCCTCTATGACTCCTCTATGACTCCTCTATGACTCCTCTATGACTCCTCTATGACTCCTCTATGACTCCTCTATGACTCCTCTATGACTCCTCTATGACTCCTCTATGACTCCTCTATGACAGTATGACTCCTCTATGACTCCTCTATGACTCCTCTATGACTCCTCTATGACTCCTCTATGACTCCTCTATGACTCCTCTATGACTCCTCTATGACTCCTCTATGACTCCTCTATGACTCCTCTATGACAGTATGACTCCTCTATGACTCCTCTATGACTCCTCTATGACTCCTCTATGACTCCTCTATGACTCCTCTATGACTCCTCTATGACTCCTCTATGACTCCTCTATGACTCCTCTATGACTCCTCTATGACTCATCTATGACTCCTCTATGACAGTAAGACTCCTCTATGACTCCTCTATGACTCCTCTATGACTCCTCTATGACAGTATGACTCCTCTATGACTCCTCTATGACTCCTCTATGACTCCTCTATGACTCCTCTATGACTCCTCTATGACTGTATGACTCCTCTATGACTCCCCTATGACTCCACTATGACTCCTCTATGACTCCTCTATGACTCCTCTATGACTCCTCTATGACTTCTCTATGACTCCTCTATGACTCCTCTATGACTCCTCTATGACTCCTCTATGACTCCTCTATCTATGACTCGTCTATGACTCCTCTATGACTCCTCTATGACTCCTCTATGACAGTATGACTTCTCTATGACTCCTCTATGACTCCTCTATGACTCCTCTATGACTCCTCTATGACTCCTCTATGACTCCTCTATGACTCCTCTATGACTCCTCTATGACTCCTCTATGACTCCTCTATGACAGTATGACTCCTCTATGACTCCTCTATGACTCCTCTATGACTCCTCTATGACAGTATGACACCTCTATGACTCCTCTATGACTCCTCTATGACTCCTCTATGACTCCTCTATGACTCCTCTATGACTCCTCTGTGACTCCTCTATGACTCCTCTATGACTATGACTCCTCTATGACTCCTCTATGACTCCTCTATGACTCCTCTATGACTCATCTATGACTCCTCTATGACAGTATGACTCCTCTATGACTCCTCTATGACTCCTCTATGACTCCTCTATGACAGTATGACTCCTCTATGACTCCTCTATGACTCCTCTATGACTCCTCTATGAATTCTCTATGACTCCTCTATGACTCCTCTATGACTCCTCTATGACTCCTCTACGACTCCTCTATGACTGTATGACTCCTCTATGACTCCTCTATGACTCCCCTATGACTCCTCTATGACTCCTCTATGACTCCTCTATGACTCCTCTATGACTCCTCTATGACTCCTCTATGACTCCTCTATGACACTATGAGTCCTCTATGACTCCTCTATGACTCCTCTATGACTCCTCTATGACTCCTCTATGATTCCTCTATGACTCCTCTATGACAGTATGACTCCTCTATGACTCCTCTATGACTCCTCTATGACTCCTCTATGACTCCTCTATGACTCCTCTATGAGTATGACTCCTGACAGTATGACTCATCTATGACTCCTCTATGACTCCTCTATGACTCCTCTATGACTCCACTATGACTCCTCTATGACTCCTCTATGACTCCTCTATGACTCCCCTATGACTCCTCTATGACTCCTCTATGACTCCTCTATGACTCCTCTATGACTCCTCTATGACTCCTCTATGACTCCTCTATGACTCCTCTATGACTCCTCTATGACTCCTCTATGACTCCTCTATGACTCCTCTATGACTCCTCTATGACAGTATGACTCCTCTATGACTCCTCTATGACTCCTCTATGAGTCCTCTATGTCTCCTCTATGACTCCTCTATGACTCCTCTATGACAGTATGACTCCTCTATATGACTCCTCTATGACTCCTTTATGACTCCTCTATGACTCCTCTGTGACTCCTCTATGACTCTATGACTCCTCTATGACTCCTCTATGACTCCTCTATGACTCCTCTATGACTCATCTATGACTCCTCTATGACAGTATGACTCCTCTATGACTCCTCTATGACTCCTCTATGACTCCTCTATGACAGTATGACTCCTCTATGACTCCTCTATGACTCCTCTATGACTCCTCTATGAATTCTCTATGACTCCTCTATGACTCCTCTATGACTCCTCTATGACTCCTCTACGACTCCTCTATGACTGTATGACTCCTCTATGACTCCCCTATGACTCCTCTATGACTCCTCTATGACTCCTCTATGACTCCTCTATGACTCCTCTATGACTCCTCTATGACAGTATGACTCCTCTATGACTCCTCTATGACTCCTCTATGACACTATGACTCCTCTATGACTCCTCTATGACTCCTCTATGAGTCCTCTATGTCTCGTCTATGACTCCTCTATGACTCCTCTATGACTCCTCTATGACAGTATGACTTCTCTATGACTCCTCTATGACTCCTCTATGACTCCTCTATGAGTATGACTCCTCTATGACTCCTCTATGACTCCTCTATGACTCCTCTATGACTCCTCTATGACTCCTCTATGACTCCTCTATGACTCCTCTATGACAGTATGACTCCTCTATGACTCCTCTATGACTCCTCTATGACTCCTCTATGACTCCTCTATGACTCCTCTATGACTCCTGACTCCTCTATGACTCCTCTATGACTCCTCTATGACTCCACCATGACTCCTCTATGACTCCTCTATGACTCCTCTATGACTCCTCTATGACTCCTCTATGACAGTATGAATCCTCTATGACTCCTCTATGACTCCTCTATGACTCCTCTATGACTCCTCTATGACTCCTCTATGACTCCTCTAAGACTCCTCTATGACTACTCTATGACTCCTCTATGACTCCTCTATGACTCCTCTATGACTCCTCTATGACTCCTCTATGACTCCTCTATGACTCCTCTATGACTCCTCTATGACTCCTCTATGACTCCTCTATGACTCCTCTATGACTCCTCTATGACTCCTCTACTCCTCTATGACTCCTCTATGACTCCTCTATGACTCCTCTATGACTCCTCTATGACTCCTCTATGACTCCTATCTATGACTCCTCTATGACTCCTCTATGACTCCTCTATGACTCCTCTATGACTCCTCTATGACTCCTCTATGACTCCTCTATGACTCCTCTATGACTCCTCTATGACTCCTCTATGACTCCTCTATGACTCCTCTATGACTCCTCTATGACTCCTCTATGACTCCTCTATGACTCCTCTATGACTCCTCTATGACTCCTCTATGACTCCTCTATGACTCCTCTATGACTCCTCTATGACTCCTCTATGACTCCTCTATGACTCCTCTATGACTCCTCTATGACTCCTCTATGACTCCTCTATGACTGACTCCTCTATGACTCCTCTATGACTCCTCTATGACTCCTCTATGACTCCTCTATGACTCCTCTATGACTCCTCTATGACTCCTCTATGACAGTATGACTCCTCTATGACTCCTCTATGACTCCTCTATGACTCCTCTATGACTCCTCTATGACTCCTCTATGACTCCTCTATGACTCCTCTATGACTCCTCTATGACTCCTCTATGACTCCTCTATGACTCCTCTATGACTCCTCTATGACTCCTCTATGACTCCTCTATGACTCCTCTATGACTCCTCTATGACTCCTCTATGACTCCTCTATGACTCCTCTATGACTCCTCTATGACTCCTCTATGACTCCTCTATGACTCCTCTATGACTCCTCTATGACTCCTCTATGACTCCTCTATGACTCCTCTATGACTCCTCTATGACTCCTCTATGACTCCTCTATGACTCCTCTATGACTCCTCTATGACTCCTCTATGACTCCTCTATGACTCCTCTATGACTCCTCTATGACTCCTCTATGACTCCTCTATGACTCCTCTATGACTCCTCTATGACTCCTCTATGACTCCTCTATGACTCCTCTATGACTCCTCTATGACTCCTCTATGACTCCTCTATGACTCCTCTATGACTCCTCTATGACTCCTCTATGACTCCTCTATGACTCCTCTATGACTCCTCTATGACTCCTCTATGACTCCTCTATGACTCCTCTATGACTCCTCTATGACTCCTCTATGACTCCTCTATGACTCCTCTATGACTCCTCTATGACTCCTCTATGACTCCTCTATGACTCCTCTATGACTCCTCTATGACTCCTCTATGACTCCTCTATGACTCCTCTATGACTCCTCTATGACTCCTCTATGACTCCTCTATGACTCCTCTATGACTCCTCTATGACTCCTCTATGACTCCTCTATGACTCCTCTATGACTCCTCTATGACTCCTCTATGACTCCTCTATGACTCCTCTATGACTCCTCTATGACTCCTCTATGACTCCTCTATGACTCCTCTATGACTCCTCTATGACTCCTCTATGACTCCTCTATGACTCCTCTATGACTCCTCTATGACTCCTCTATGACTCCTCTATGACTCCTCTATGACTCCTCTATGACTCCTCCTCTATGACTCCTCTATGACTCCTCTATGACTCCTCTATGACTCCTCTATGACTCCTCTATGACTCCTCTATGACTCCTCTATGACTCCTCTATGACTCCTCTATCTATGACTCCTCTATGACTCCTCTATGACTCCTCTATGACTCCTCTATGACTCCTCTATGACTCCTCTATGACTCCTCTATGACTCCTCTATGACTCCTCTATGACTCCTCTATGACATGATGACTCCTCTATGACTCCTCTATGACTCCTCTATGACTCCTCTATGACTCCTCTATGACTCCTCTATGACTCCTCTATGACTCCTCTATGACTCCTCTATGACTCCTCTATGACTCCTCTATGACTCCTCTATGACTCCTCTATGACTCCTCTATGACTCCTCTATCTATGACTCCTCTATGACTCCTCTATGACTCCTCTATGACTCCTCTATGACTCCTCTATGACTCCTCTATGACAGTATGACTCCTCTATGACTCCTCTATGACTCCTCTATGACTCCTCTATGACTCCTCTATGACTCCTCTATGACTCCTCTATGACTCCTCTATGACTCCTCTATGACTCCTCTATGACTCCTCTATGACTCCTCTATGACTCCTCTATGACTCCTCTATGACTCCTCTATGACTCCTCTATGACTCCTCTATGACTCCTCTATGACTCCTCTATGACTCCTCTATGACTCCTCTATGACTCCTCTATGACTCCTCTATGACTCCTCTATGACTCCTCTATGACTCCTCTATGACTCCTCTATGACTCCTCTATGACTCCTCTATGACTCCTCTATGACTCCTCTATGACTCCTCTATGACTCCTCTATGACTCCTCTATGACTCCTCTATGACTCCTCTATGACTCCTCTATGACTCCTCTATGACTCCTCTATGACTCCTCTATGACTCCTCTATGACTCCTCTATGACTCCTCTATGACTCCTCTATGACTCCTCTATGACTCCTCTATGACTCCTCTATGACTCCTCTATGACTCCTCTATGACTCCTCTATGACTCCTCTATGACTCCTCTATGACTCCTCTATGACTCCTCTATGACTCCTCTATGACTCCTCTATGACTCCTCTATGACAGTATGACTCCTCTATGACTCCTCTATGACTCCTCTATGACTCCTCTATGACTCCTCTATGACTCCTCTATGACTCCTCTATGACTCCTCTATGACTCCTCTATGACTCCTCTATGACTCCTCTATGACTCCTCTATGACTCCTCTATGACTCCTCTATGACTCCTCTATGACTCCTCTATGACTCCTCTATGACTCCTCTATGACTCCTCTATGACTCCTCTATGACTCCTCTATGACTCCTCTATGACTCTCTCTATGACTCCTCTATGACTCCTCTATGACTCCTCTATGACTCCTCTATGACTCCTCTATGACTCCTCTATGACTCCTCTATGACTCCTCTATGACTCCTCTATGACTCCTCTATGACTCCTCTATGACTCCTCTATGACTCCTCTATGACTCCTCTATGACTCCTCTATGACTCCTCTATGACTCCTCTATGACTCCTCTATGACTCCTCTATGACTCCTCTATGACTCCTCTATGACTCCTCTGACTCCTCTATGACTCCTCTATGACTCCTCTATGACTCCTCTATGACTCCTCTATGACTCCTCTATGACAGTATGACTCCTCTATGACTCCTCTATGACTCCTCTATGACTCCTCTATGACTCCTCTATGACTCCTCTATGACTCCTCTATGACTCCTCTATGACTCCTCTATGACTCCTCTATGACTCCTCTATGACTCCTCTATGACTCCTCTATGACTCCTCTATGACTCCTCTATGACTCCTCTATGACTCCTCTATGACTCCTCTATGACTCCTCTATGACTCCTCTATGACTCCTCTATGACTCCTCTATGACTCCTCTATCTATGACTCCTCTATGACTCCTCTATGACTCCTCTATGACTCCTCTATGACTCCTCTATGACTCCTCTATGACTCCTCTATGACTCCTCTATGACTCCTCTATGACAGTATGACTCCTCTATGACTCCTCTATGACTCCTCTATGACTCCTCTATGACTCCTCTATGACTCCTCTATGACTCCTCTATGACTCCTCTATGACTCCTCTATGACTCCTCTATGACTCCTCTATGACTCCTCTATGACTCCTCTATGACTCCTCTATGACTCCTCTATGACTCCTCTATGACTCCTCTATGACTCCTCTATGACTCCTCTATGACTCCTCTATGACTCCTCTATGACTCCTCTATGACTCCTCTATGACTCCTCTATGACTCCTCTATGACTCCTCTATGACTCCTCTATGACTCCTCTATGACTCCTCTATGACTCCTCTATGACTCCTCTATGACTCCTCTATGACTCCTCTATGACTCCTCTATGACTCCTCTATGACTCCTCTATGACTCCTCTATGACTCCTCTATGACTCCTCTATGACTCCAGTATGACTCCTCTATGACTCCTCTATGACTCCTCTATGACTCCTCTATGACTCCTCTATGACTCCTCTATGACTCCTCTATGACTCCTCTATGACTCCTCTATGACTCCTCTATGACTCCTCTATGACTCCTCTATGACTCCTCTATGACTCCTCTATGACTCCTCTATGACTCCTCTATGACTCCTCTATGACTCCTCTATGACTCCTCTATGACTCCTCTATGACTCCTCTATGACTCCTCTATGACTCCTCTATGACTCCTCTATGACTCCTCTATGACTCCTCTATGACTCCTCTATGACTCCTCTATGACTCCTCTATGACTCCTCTATGACTCCTCTATGACTCCTCTATCTATGACTCCTCTATGACTCCTCTATGACTCCTCTATGACTCCTCTATGACTCCTCTATGACTATGACTCCTCTATGACTCCTCTATGACTCCTCTATGACTCCTCTATGACTCCTCTATGACTCCTCTATGACTCCTCTATGACTCTATGACTCCTCTATGACAGTATGACTCTATGACTCCTCTATGACTCCTCTATGACTCCTCTATGACTCCTCTATGACTCCTCTATGACTCCTCTATGACAGTATGACTCCTCTATGACTCCTCTATGACTCCTCTATGACTCCTCTATGACTCCTCTATGACTCCTCTATGACTCCTCTATGACTCCTCTATGACTCCTCTATGACTCCTCTATGACTCCTCTATGACTCCTCTATGACTCCTCTATGACTCCTCTATGACTCCTCTATGACTCCTCTATGACTCCTCTATGACTCCTCTATGACTCCTCTATGACTCCTCTATGACTCCTCTATGACTCCTCTATGACTCCTCTATGACTCCTCTATGACTCCTCTATGACTCCTCTATGACTCCTCTATGACTCCTCTATGACTCCTCTATGACTCCTCTATGACTCCTCTATGACTCCTCTATGACTCCAGTATGACTCCTCTATGACTCCTCTATGACAGTATGACTCCTCTATGACTCCTCTATGACTCCTCTATGACTCCTCTATGACTCCTCTATGACTCCTCTATGACTCCTCTATGACTCCTCTATGACTCCTCTATGACTCCTCTATGACTCCTCTATGACTCCTCTATGACTCCTCTATGACTCCTCTATGACTCCTCTATGACTCCTCTATGACTCCTCTATGACTCCTCTATGACTCCTCTATGACTCCTCTATGACTCCTCTATGACTCCTCTATGAATCCTCTATGACTCCCTTATGACTCCTCTATGACTCCTCTATGACTCCTCTATGACTCCTCTATGACTCCTCTATGACAGTATGACTCCTCTATGACAGTATGACTCCTCTATGACTCCTCTATGACAGTATGACACCTCTAGGACTCCTCTATGACTCCTCTATGACTCCTCTATGACTCCTCTATGACTCCTCTATGACTCCTCTATGAGAGTATGACTCCTCTATGACTCCTCTATGACTCCTCTATGACTCCTCTATGACTCCTCTATGACAGTATGATTCCTCTATGACTCCTCTATGACTCCTCTATGACTCCTCTATGACAGTATGACTCCTCTATGACTCCTCTATGACAGTATGACTCCTCTATGACTCCTCTATGACTCCTCTATGACTCCTCTATGACTCCTCTATGACAGTATGACTCCTCTATGACTCCTCTATGACTCCTCTATGACTCCTCTATGACTCCTCTATGACAGTATGACTCCTCTATGACTCCTATGACTCCTCTATGACTACTCTATGACTACTCTATGACTCCTCTATGACTCCTCTATGACTCCTCTATGACTCCTCTATGACTCTATGACTCCTCTATGACTCCTCTATGACTCCTCTATGACAGTATGACTCCTCTATGACTCCTCTATGACTCTATGACTCCTCTATGACTCCTCTATGACAGAATTACTCCTCTATGACTCCTCTATGACTCCTCTATGACTCCTCTATGACTCCTCTATGACTCCTCTATGACTCTTCTATGACTCCTCTATGACTCCTCTATGACTCCTCTATGACTCCTCTATGACTCCTCTATGACCCCTCTATGACAGTATGACTCCTCTATGACTCCTCTATGACAGTATGACTCCTCTATGACTCCTCTATGACAGTATGACTCCTCTATGACTCCTCTATGACTCCTCTATGACTCCTCTATGACTCCTCTATGACTCCTCTATGACTCCTCTATGACTCCTCTATGACTCCTCTATGACTCCTCTATGACTCTATGACTCCTCTATGACTCCTCTATGACTCCTCTATGACTCCTCTATGACTCCTCTATGACTCCTCTATGACTCCTCTATGACTCCTCTATGACTCCTCTATGACTCCTCTATGACTCCTCTATGACTCCTCTATGACTCCTCTATGACTCCTCTATGACTCCTCTATGACTCCTCTATGACTCCTCTATGACTCCTCTATGACTCTATGACTCCTCTATGACTCATCTATGACTCCTCTATGACTCCTCTATGACTCCTCTATGACAGTATGACTCCTCTATGACTCCTCTATGACTCCTCTATGACTCCTCTATGACTCCTCTATGACTCCTCTATGACTCCTCTATGACTCCTCTATGACTCCTCTATGACTCCTCTATGACTCCTCTATGACAGTATGACTCCTCTATGACTCCTCTATGACTCCTCTATGACTCCTCTATGACTCCTCTATGACTCCTCTATGACTCCTCTATGACTCCTCTATGACTCCTCTATGACAGTATGACTCCTCTATGACTCCTCTATGACAGTATGACTCCTCTATGACTCCTCTATGACTCCTCTATGACTCCTCTATGACTCCTCTATGACTCCTCTATGACTCCTCTATGACTCCTCTATGACTCCTCTATGACTCCTCTATGACTCCTCTATGACTCCTCTATGACTCCTCTATGACTCCTCTATGACTCCTCTATGACTATGACTCCTCTATGACTCCTCTATGACTCCTCTATGACTCCTCTATGACTCCTCTATGACTCCTCTATGACTCCTCTATGACTCCTCTATGACTCCTCTATGACTCCTCTATGACTCCTCTATGACTCCTCTATGACTCCTCTATGACTCCTCTATGACTCCTCTATGACTCCTCTATGACTCCTCTATGACTCCTCTATGACTCCTCTATGACTCCTCTATGACTCCTCTATGACTCCTCTATGACTCCTCTATGACTCCTCTATGACTCCTCTATGACTCCTCTATGACTCCTCTATGACTCCTCTATGACTCCTCTATGACTCCTCTATGACTCCTCTATGACTCCTCTATGACTCCTCTATGACTCCTCTATGACTCCTCTATGACTCCTCTATGACTCCTCTATGACTCCTCTATGACTCCTCTATGACTCCTCTATGACTCCTCTATGACTCCTCTATGACTCCTCTATGACTCCTCTATGACAGTATGACTCCTCTATGACTCCTCTATGACTCCTCTATGACTCCTCTATGACTCCTCTATGACTCCTCTATGACTCCTCTATGACTCCTCTATGACTCCTCTATGACTCCTCTATGACTCCTCTATGACTCCTCTATGACTCCTCTATGACTCCTCTATGACTCCTCTATGACTCCTCTATGACTCCTCTATGACTCCTCTATGACTCCTCTATGACTCCTCTATGACTCCTCTATGACTCCTCTATGACTCCTCTATGACTCCTCTATGACTCCTCTATGACTCCTCTATGACTCCTCTATGACTCCTCTATGACTCCTCTATGACTCCTCTATGACTCCTCTATGACTCCTCTATGACTCCTCTATGACAGTATGCCTCTATGACTCCTCTATGACTCCTCTATGACTCCTCTATGACTCCTCTATGACTCCTCTATGACTCCTCTATGACTCCTCTATGACTCCTCTATGACTCCTCTATGACTCCTCTATGACTCCTCTATGACTCCTCTATGACTCCTCTATGACTCCTCTATGACTCCTCTATGACTCCTCTATGACTCCTCTATGACTCCTCTATGACTCCTCTATGACTCCTCTATGACTCCTCTATGACTCCTCTATGACTCCTCTATGACTCCTCTATGACAGTATGACTCCTCTATGACTCCTCTATGACTCCTCTATGACTCCTCTATGACTCCTCTATGACTCCTCTATGACTCCTCTATGACTCTATGACTCCTCTATGACTCCTCTATGACTCCTCTATGACTCCTCTATGACTCCTCTATGACTCCTCTATGACTCCTCTATGACTCCTCTATGACTCCTCTATGACTCCTCTATGACTCCTCTATGACTCCTGTATGACTCCTCTATGACTCCTCTATAACAGTATGACTCCTCTATGACTCCTCTATGACTCCTCTATGACTCCTCTATGACTCCTCTATGACTCCTCTATCTATGACTCCTCTATGACTCCTCTATGACTCCTCTATGACTCCTCTATGACTCCTCTATGACTCCTCTATGACTCCTCTATGACTATGACTCCTCTATGACTCCTCTATGACTCCTCTATGACTCCTCTATGACTCCTCTATGACTCCTCTATGACTCCTCTATGACTCCTCTATGACTCCTCTATGACTCCTCTATGACTCCTCTATGACTCCTCTATGACTGACTCTATGACTCCTCTATGACTCCTCTATGACTCCTCTATGACTCCTCTATGACTCCTCTATGACTATGACTCCTCTATGACTCCTCTATGACTCCTCTATGACTCCTCTATGACTCCTCTATGACTCCTCTATGACTCCTCTATGACTCCTCTATGACTCCTCTCTATGACTCCTCTATGACTCCTCTATGACTCCTCTATGACTCCTCTATGACAGTATGACTCCTCTATGACTCCTCTATGACTCCTCTATGACTCCTCTATGACTCCTCTATGACTCCTCTATGACTCCTCTATGACTCCTCTATGACTCCTCTATGACTCCTCTATGACTCCTCTATGACTCCTCTATGACTCCTCTATGACTCCTCTATGACTCCTCTATGACTCCTCTATGACTCCTCTATGACTCCTCTATGACTATGACTCCTCTATGACTCCTCTATGACTCCTCTATGACTCCTCTATGACTCCTCTATGACTCCTCTATGACTCCTCTATGACTCCTCTATGACTCCTCAGTATGACTCCTCTATGACTCCTCTATCTATGACTCCTCTATGACTCCTCTATGACTCCTCTATGACTCCTCTATGACTCTATCTATGACTCCTCTATGACTCCTCTATGACTCCTCTATGACTCCTCTATGACTCCTCTATGACTCCTCTATGACTCCTCTATGACTCCTCTATGACTCCTCTATGACTCCTCTATGACTCCTCTATGACTCCTCTATGACTCCTCTATGACTCCTCTATGACTCCTCTATGACTCCTCTATGATGACTCCTCTATGACTCCTCTATGACTCCTCTATGACTCCTCTATGACTCCTCTATGACTCCTCTATCTATGACTCCTCTATGACTCCTCTATGACTCCTCTATGACTCCTCTATGACTCCTCTATGACTCCTCTATGACTCCTCTATGACTCCTCTATGACTCCTCTATGACTCCTCTATGACTCCTCTATGACTCCTCTATGACTCCTCTATGACTCCTCTATGACTCCTCTATGACTCCTCTATGACTCCTCTATGACTCCTCTATGACTCCTCTATGACTCCTCTATGACTCCTCTATGACTCCTCTATGACTCCTCTATGACTCCTCTATGACTCCTCTATGACTCCTCTATGACTCCTCTATGACTCCTCTATGACTCCTCTATGACTCCTCTATGACTCCTCTATGACTCCTCTATGACAGTATGACTCCTCTATGACTCCTCTATGACTCCTCTATGACTCCTCTATGACTCTATGACTCCTCTATGACTCCTCTATGACTCCTCTATGACTCCTCTATGACTCCTCTATGACTCCTCTATGACTCCTCTATGACTCCTCTATGACTCCTCTATGACTCCTCTATGACTCCTCTATGACTCCTCTATGACTCCTCTATGACTCCTCTATGACTCCTCTATGACTCCTCTATGACTCCTCTATGACTCCTCTATGACTCCTCTATGACTCCTCTATGACTCCTCTATGACTCCTCTATGACTCCTCTATGACTCCTCTATGACTCCTCTATGACTCCTCTATGACTCCTCTATGACTCCTCTATGACTCCTCTATGACTCCTCTATGACTCCTCTATGACTCCTCTATGACTCCTCTATGACTCCTCTATGACTCCTCTATGACTCCTCTATGACTCCTCTATGACTCCTCTATGACTCCTCTATGACTCCTCTATGACTCCTCTATGACTCCTCTATGACTCCTCTATGACTCCTCTATGACTCCTCTATGACTCCTCTATGACTCCTCTATGACTCCTCTATGACTCCTCTATGACTCCTCTATGACTCCTCTATGACTCCTCTATGACTCCTCTATGACTCCTCTATGACTCCTCTATGACTCCTCTATGACTCCTCTATGACTCCTCTATGACTCCTCTATGACTCCTCTATGACTCCTCTATGACTCCTCTATGACTCCTCTATGACTCCTCTATGACTCCTCTATGACTCCTCTATGACTCCTCTATGACTCCTCTATGACTCCTCTATGACTCCTCTATGACTCCTCTATGACTCCTCTATGACTCCTCTATGACTCCTCTATGACTCCTCTATGACTCCTCTATGACTCCTCTATGACTCCTCTATGACTCCTCTATGACTCCTCTATGACTCCTCTATGACTCCTCTATGACTCCTCTATGACTCCTCTATGACTCCTCTATGACTCCTATCTATGACTCCTCTATGACTCCTCTATGACTCCTCTATGACTCCTCTATGACTCCTCTATGACTCCTCTATGACTCCTCTATGACTCCTCTATGACTCCTCTATGACTCCTCTATGACTCCTCTATGACTCCTCTATGACTCCTCTATGACTCCTCTATGACTCCTCTATGACTCCTCTATGACTCCTCTATGACTCCTCTATGACTCCTCTATGACTCCTCTATGACTCCTCTATGACTCCTCTATGACTCCTCTATGACTCCTCTATGACTCCTCTATGACTATGACTCCTCTATGACTCCTCTATGACTCCTCTATGACTCCTCTATGACTCCTCTATGACTCCTCTATGACTCCTCTATGACTCCTCTATGAGTATGACTCCTCTATGACTCCTCTATGACTCCTCTATGACTCCTCTATGACTCCTCTATGACTCCTCTATGACTCCTCTATGACTCCTCTATGACTCCTCTATCTATGACTCCTCTATGACTCCTCTATGACTCCTCTATGACTCCTCTATGACTCCTCTATGACTCCTCTATGACTCCTCTATGACTCCTCTATGACTCCTCTATGACTCCTCTATGACTCCTCTATGACTCCTCTATGACTCCTCTATACTATGACTCCTCTATGACTCCTCTATGACTCCTCTATGACTCCTCTATGACTCCTCTATGACTCCTCTATGACTCCTCTATGACTCCTCTATGACTCCTCTATGACTCCTCTATGACTCCTCTATGACTCCTCTATGACTCCTCTATGACTATGACTCCTCTATGACTCCTCTATGACTCCTCTATGACTCCTCTATGACTCCTCTATGACTCCTCTATGACTCCTCTATGACTCCTCTATGACTCCTCTATGACTCCTCTATGACTCCTCTATGACTATGACTCCTCTATGACTCCTCTATGACTCCTCTATGACTCCTCTATGACTCCTCTATGACTCCTCTATGACTCCTCTATGACTCCTCTATGACTCCTCTATGACTCCTCTATCTATGACTCCTCTATGACTCCTCTATGACTCCTCTATGACTCCTCTATGACAGTATGACTCCTCTATGACTCCTCTATGACTCCTCTATGACTCCTCTATGACTCCTCTATGACTCCTCTATGACTCCTCTATGACTCCTCTATGACTCCTCTATGACAGTATGACTCCTCTATGACTCCTCTATGACTCCTCTATGACTCCTCTATGACTCCTCTATGACTCCTCTATGACTCCTCTATGACTCCTCTATGACTCCTCTATGACTCCTCTATGACTCCTCTATGACTCCTCTATGACTCCTCTATGACTCCTCTATGACTCCTCTATCTATGACTCCTCTATGACTCCTCTATGACTCCTCTATGACTCCTCTATGACTCCTCTATGACTCCTCTATGACTCCTCTATGACTCCTCTATGACTCCTCTATGACTCCTCTATGACTCCTCTATGACTCCTCTATGACTCCTCTATGACTCCTCTATGACTCCTCTATGACTCCTCTATGACTCCTCTATGACTCCTCTATGACTCCTCTATGACTCCTCTATGACTCCTCTATGACTCCTCTATGACTCCTCTATGACTCCTCTATGACTCCTCTATGACACTATGACTCCTCTATGACTCCTCTATGACTCCTCTATGACTCCTCTATGACTCCTCTATGACTCCTCTATGACAGTATGACTCCTCTATGACTCCTCTATGACTCCTCTATGACTCCTCTATGACAGTATGACTCCTCTATGACTCCTCTATGACTCCTCTATGACTCCTCTATGACTCCTCTATGACTCCTCTATGACTCCTCTATGACTCCTCTATGACTCCTCTATGACTCCTCTATGACTCCTCTATGACTCCTCTATGACTCCTCTATGACTCCTCTATGACTCCTCTATGACTCCTCTATGACTCCTCTATGACTCCTCTATGACTCCTCTATGACTCCTCTATGACTCCTCTATGACTCCTCTATGACTCCTCTATGACTCCTCTATGACTCCTCTATGACTCCTCTATGACTCCTCTATGACTCCTCTATGACTCCTCTATGACTCCTCTATGACTCCTCTATGACTCCTCTATGACTCCTCTATGACTCCTCTATGACTCCTCTATGACTCCTCTATGACTCCTCTATGACTCCTCTATGACAGTATGACTCCTCTATGACTCCTCTATGACTCCTCTATGACTCCTCTATGACTCCTCTATGACTCCTCTATGACTCCTCTATGACTCCTCTATGACTCCTCTATGACTCCTCTATGACTCCTCTATGACTCCTCTGACTCCTCTATGACTCCTCTATGACTCCTCTATGACTCCTCTATGACAGTATGACTCCTCTATGACTCCTCTATGACTGCTCTGACAGTATGACTCCTCTATGACTCCTCT
>NW_026916015.1:0-26469 GCF_034315485.1 Pezoporus occidentalis
CTTTTGGCCTCTCTTCTCACAGCCGAAGAGCCAGGAGGGAAAGCTGGGGCTGGGAATATACAGCACACAGTCAGCTTTGCAACGGAGTCACCATCTGTGCTCTCTGAGCTTTCAAACCTAAAAGTGCATTTGAATGCAAGCTCTCCAGAGCCTGCTCTCGGCTGCCCAGCAGCATAGTGAGTAGAGCGCCAACGTTTGGGTTCTGCTCCCACAGTAGAAGAGCCAGGAGGAAAAGATAGTGCTGGGCCTCTTCAGCACACAGTCAGCTTTACAAGGGTGTCACCATCATGCCTGTTCACTGCTCACTTTCATACGTAAAAGTCTATTTGTATTGTACCTCTCCGGGGCTTGCTCTAGGGGACCCAGGAGCACAGCGAGGAGGGCACGAACGTTTGCCCTCTGTTCCCACAGCCGAAGACGAATGAAAAAAGCTGGTGCTGGGCCTCTTCAGCACCCAGCTTTGCAACGGTGCCTCCATCATTGCAGTTTCTCCTCGGTTTAATGCCTAAAAGACAATTTGAATAAAAACTGGAGGTCACTCTCAGCTGCCCAGCAGCACAGTGAGTAGAGCACAAACGTTTGGCCTCTGCTCCCACATTAGAAGAGAAAAAAGGGAAAGCTGGTGCTGGGATTCTTCAGCACACAGTCAGCTTTACAACGGTGCCTCCATCATTGCTGTCTCTGCTCACTTTCATACCTGAAAGAGAGTTTGAATGAATCCTCTCGGAAGCCTGCCCTCTGCTGCCCAGCAGCACTCTGAGGAGATCATGAACGTCTGGCCTCTGGCTCCCACAGCAGAAGAGCCAGGAGAGAAAGCTGCTTCTGGCAATCTTCAGCACATAGTCAGCTTTGCAACTTTGTCACCAGCAGTGCTGTGGCTCCTCGGTTTCATAGCTAAAAGTTCATTTGAGTCGTACCTCTCCGGATGGTGTCTAAGCTGCCCAGCAGCACAGTGAGTAGAGCACAAACGTTTGGCCTCTGCTCACACAGCCGAAGAGCCAGGAGTGAAAGCTTGTGCTACTAATCTTCAGCACACAGTCAGCTTTGCAAAGGTGCCTCCATTACTGGTGTCACTGCCCACTGTCAACAGGAAAAACATCAGAATGCATTCGCTCCAGAGCCTGTTCTCGGCTGCGCAGCAGCACTCTGAGTAGAGCATGAACTTTTGGCCTCTGCTCCCACAGCAGAAGAGCCGGGAGGGAAAGCTGGGGGTGGCATTCTTCAGCACAAAGTCAGCTTTGCAACGGTGCCTCCATCATTGCTTTCACTGCTCACTTTCATACCTGAAAGAGAGTTTGAATGAAACCACTCCGAAGCCTGCACTCTGCTGCCCAGCAACGCAGTGCGTAGATGCAGAAGGTTTGGCTTCTGTTCTCACAGCCGAAGAGGCAGGAGGGAACGGTGGTGCTAGTGATCTTCAGAACAGAGTCAGCTTTGCAACACTATCTCCATCCTTACTCTCAGGGCTCACTTTCATACGTGAGTTTGCATTTGAATGCTACCTCTCAGGAGCTTGCTGTCTGCTGCCCAGCAGCACACTGAGTAGAGCACGAACTTTTGGCCTCTGTTCTCACAGCCGAAGAGCCAGGAGGGAAAGCTGGGGCTGGGAATATACAGCACACAGTCAGCTTTGCAACGGAGTCACCATCTGTGCTCTCTGAGCTTTCAAACCTAAAAGTGCATTTGAATGCAAGCTCTCCAGAGCCTGCTCTCGGCTGCCCAGCAGCACAGTGAGTAGAGCATGAACTTTTGGCCTCTGCTCCCACAGCAGAAGAGCCGGGAGGGAAAGCTGGGGCTGGCATTCTTCAGCACACAGTCAGCTTTGCAACGGTGCCTCCATCATTGCTTTCACTGCTCACTTTCATACCTGAAAGAGAGTTTGAATGAAACCTCTTCGAAGCCTGCACTCTGCTGCCCAGCAGCGCAGTGCGTAGATGCAGAAGGTTTGGCTTCTTTTCTCACAGCCGAAGAGGCAGGAGGGAAAGGTGGTGCTAGTGATCTTCAGAACAGAGTCAGCTTTGCAACACTATGTCCATCCTTACTTTCAGGGCTCACTTTCATACGTGAGTTTGCATTTGAATGCTACCTCTCAGGAGCTTGCTGTCTGCTGCCCAGCAGCACACTGAGTAGAGCACGAACTTTTGGCCTCTGTTCTCACAGCCGAAGAGCCAGGAGGGAAAGCTGGGCCTGGGAATCTTCAGCACACAGTCAGCTTTGCAACGGAGTCACCATCTGTGCTCTCTGAGCTTTCAAACCTAAAAGTGCATTTGAATGCAAGCTCTCCAGAGCCTGCTCTCGGCTGCCCAGCAGCATAGTGAGTAGAGCACCAACGTTTGGGTTCTGCTCCCACAGTAGAAGAGCCAGGAGGGAAAGATCGTGCTGGGCCTCTTCAGCACACAGTCAGCTTTACAAGGGTGTCACCATCATGCCTGTTCACTGCTCACTTTCATACGTAAAAGTCTATTTGTATTGTACCTCTCCGGGGCTTGCTCTAGGGGACCCAGGAGCACAGCGAGGAGGGCACGAACGTTTGCCCTCTGTTCCCACAGCCGAAGACGAATGAAAAAAGCTGGTGCTGGGCCTCTTCAGCACCCAGCTTTGCAACGGTGCCTCCATCATTGCAGTTTCTCCTCGGTTTAATGCCTAAAAGACAATTTGAATAAAAACTGGAGGTCACTCTCAGCTGCCCAGCAGCACAGTGAGTAGAGCACGAACGTTTGGCCTCTGCTCCCACATTAGAAGAGAAAAAAGGGAAAGCTGGTGCTGGGATTCTTCAGCACACAGTCAGCTTTACAACGGTGCCTCCATCATTGCTGTCTCTGCTCACTTTCATACCTGAAAGAGAGTTTGAATGAATCCTCTCGGAAGCCTGCCCTCTGCTGCCCAGCAGCACTCTGAGGAGATCATGAACGTCTGGCCTCTGGCTCCCACAGCAGAAGAGCCAGGAGAGAAAGCTGCTTCTGGCAATCTTCAGCACATAGTCAGCTTTGCAACTTTGTCACCAGCAGTGCTGTGGCTCCTCGGTTTCATAGCTAAAAGTTCATTTGAGTCGTACCTCTCCGGATGGTGTCTAAGCTGCCCAGCAGCACAGTGAGTAGAGCACAAACGTTTGGCCTCTGCTCACACAGCCGAAGAGCCAGGAGTGAAAGCTTGTGCTACTAATCTTCAGCACACAGTCAGCTTTGCAAAGGTGCCTCCATTACTGGTGTCACTGCCCACTGTCAACAGGAAAAACATCAGAATGCATTCGCTCCAGAGCCTGTTCTCGGCTGCGCAGCAGCACTCTGAGTAGAGCATGAACTTTTGGCCTCTGCTCCCACAGCAGAAGAGCCGGGAGGGAAAGCTGGGGGTGGCATTCTTCAGCACAAAGTCAGCTTTGCAACGGTGCCTCCATCATTGCTTTCACTGCTCACTTTCATACCTGAAAGAGAGTTTGAATGAAACCACTCCGAAGCCTGCACTCTGCTGCCCAGCAACGCAGTGCGTAGATGCAGAAGGTTTGGCTTCTGTTCTCACAGCCGAAGAGGCAGGAGGGAACGGTGGTGCTAGTGATCTTCAGAACAGAGTCAGCTTTGCAACACTATGTCCATCCTTACTCTCAGGGCTCACTTTCATACGTGAGTTTGCATTTGAATGCTACCTCTCAGGAGCTTGCTGTCTGCTGCCCAGCAGCACACTGAGTAGAGCACGAACTTTTGGCCTCTGTTCTCACAGCCGAAGAGCCAGGAGGGAAAGCTGGGGCTGGGAATATACAGCACACAGTCAGCTTTGCAACGGAGTCACCATCTGTGCTGTCTCTCCTAGCTTTCAAACCTAAAAGTGCATTTGAATGCAAGCTCTCCAGAGCCTGCTCTCGGCTGCCCAGCAGCACAGTGAGTAGAGCATGAACTTTTGGCCTCTGCTCCCACAGCAGAAGAGCCGGGAGGGAAAGCTGGGGCTGGCATTCTTCAGCACAAAGTCAGCTTTGCAACGGTGCCTCCATCATTGCTTTCACTGCTCACTTTCATACCTGAAAGAGAGTTTGAATGAAATTTCTTCGAAACCTGCACTCTGCTGCCCAGCAACGCAGTGCGTAGATGCAGAAGGTTTGGCTTCTGTTCTCACAGCCGAAGAGGCAGGAGGGAAAGGTGGTGCTAGTGATCTTCAGAACAGAGTCAGCTTTGCAACACTATCTCCATCCTTACTCTCAGGGCTCACTTTCATACGTGAGTTTGCATTTGAATGCTACCTCTCAGGAGCTTGCTGTCTGCTGCCCAGCAGCACACTGAGTAGAGCACGAACTTTTGGCCTCTGTTCTCACAGCCGAAGAGCCAGGAGGGAAAGCTGGGGCTGGGAATATACAGCACACAGTCAGCTTTGCAATGGAGTCACCATCTGTGCTCTCTGAGCTTTCAAACCTAAAAGTGCATTTGAATGCAAGCTCTCCAGAGCCTGCTCTCGGCTGCCCAGCAGCACAGTGAGTAGAGCATGAACTTTTGGCCTCTGCTCCCACAGCAGAAGAGCCGGGAGGGAAAGCTGGGGCTGGCATTCTTCAGCACACAGTCAGCTTTGCAACGGTGCCTCCATCATTGCTTTCACTGCTCACTTTCATACCTGAAAGAGAGTTTGAATGAAACCTCTTCGAAGCCTGCACTCTGCTGCCCAGCAACGCAGTGCATAGATGCAGAAGGTTTGGCTTCTTTTCTCACAGCCGAAGAGGCAGGAGGGAAAGGTGGTGCTAGTGATCTTCAGAACAGAGTCAGCTTTGCAACACTATCTCCATCCTTACTCTCAGGGCTCACTTTCATACGTGAGTTTGCATTTGAATGCTACCTCTCAGGAGCTTGCTGTCTGCTGCCCAGCAGCACACTGAGTAGAGCACGAACTTTTGGCCTCTCTTCTCACAGCCGAAGAGCCAGGAGGGAAAGCTGGGCCTGGGAATCTTCAGCACACAGTCAGCTTTGCAACGGAGTCACCATCTGTGCTCTCTGAGCTTTCAAACCTAAAAGTGCATTTGAATACAAGCTCTCCAGAGCCTGCTCTCGGCTGCCCAGCAGCATAGTGAGTAGAGCACCAACGTTTGGGTTCTGCTCCCACAGTAGAAGAGCCAGGAGGGAAAGATCGTGCTGGGCCTCTTCAGCACACAGTCAGCTTTACAAGGGTGTCACCATCATGCCTGTTCACTGCTCACTTTCATACGTAAAAGTCTATTTGTATTGTACCTCTCCGGGGCTTGCTCTAGGGGACCCAGGAGCACAGCGAGGAGGGCACGAACGTTTGCCCTCTGTTCCCACAGCCGAAGACGAATGAAAAAAGCTGGTGCTGGGCCTCTTCAGCACCCAGCTTTGCAACGGTGCCTCCATCATTGCAGTTTCTCCTCGGTTTAATGCCTAAAAGACAATTTGAATAAAAACTAGAGGTCACTCTCAGCTGCCCAGCAGCACAGTGAGTAGAGCACGAACGTTTGGCCTCTGCTCCCACATTAGAAGAGAAAAAAGGGAAAGCTGGTGCTGGGATTCTTCAGCACACAGTCAGCTTTACAACGGTGCCTCCATCATTGCTGTCTCTGCTCACTTTCATACCTGAAAGAGAGTTTGAATGAATCCTCTCGGAAGCCTGCCCTCTGCTGCCCAGCAGCACTCTGAGGAGATCATGAACGTCTGGCCTCTGGCTCCCACAGCAGAAGAGCCAGGAGAGAAAGCTGCTTCTGGCAATCTTCAGCACATAGTCAGCTTTGCAACTTTGTCACCAGCAGTGCTGTGGCTCCTCGGTTTCATAGCTAAAAGTTCATTTGAGTCGTACCTCTCCGGATGGTGTCTAAGCTGCCCAGCAGCACAGTGAGTAGAGCACAAACGTTTGGCCTCTGCTCACACAGCCGAAGAGCCAGGAGTGAAAGCTTGTGCTACTAATCTTCAGCACACAGTCAGCTTTGCAAAGGTGCCTCCATTACTGGTGTCACTGCCCACTGTCAACAGGAAAAACATCAGAATGCATTCGCTCCAGAGCCTGCTCTCGGCTGCGCAGCAGCACTCTGAGTAGAGCATGAACTTTTGGCCTCTGCTCCCACAGCAGAAGAGCCGGGAGGGAAAGCTGGGGGTGGCATTCTTCAGCACAAAGTCAGCTTTGCAACGGTGCCTCCATCATTGCTTTCACTGCTCACTTTCATACCTGAAAGAGAGTTTGAATGAAATTTCTTCGAAACCTGCACTCTGCTGCCCAGCAACGCAGTGCGTAGATGCAGAAGGTTTGGCTTCTGTTCTCACAGCCGAAGAGGCAGGAGGGAACGGTGGTGCTAGTGATCTTCAGAACAGAGTCAGCTTTGCAACACTATGTCCATCCTTACTCTCAGGGCTCACTTTCATACGTGAGTTTGCATTTGAATGCTACCTCTCAGGAGCTTGCTGTCTGCTGCCCAGCAGCACATGAGTAGAGCACGAACTTTTGGCCTCTGTTCTCACAGCCGAAGAGCCAGGAGGGAAAGCTGGGCCTGGGAATCTTCAGCACACAGTCAGCTTTGCAACGGAGTCACCATCTGTGCTCTCTGAGCTTTCAAACCTAAAAGTGCATTTGAATGCAAGCTCTCCAGAGCCTGCTCTCGGCTGCCCAGCAGCATAGTGAGTAGAGCGCCAACGTTTGGGTTCTGCTCCCACAGTAGAAGAGCCAGGAGGAAAAGATAATGCTGGGCCTCTTCAGCACACAGTCAGCTTTACAAGGGTGTCACCATCATGCCTGTTCACTGCTCACTTTCATACGTAAAAGTCTATTTGTATTGTACCTCTCCGGGGCTTGCTCTAGGGGACCCAGGAGCACAGCGAGGAGGGCACGAACGTTTGCCCTCTGTTCCCACAGCCGAAGACGAATGAAAAAAGCTGGTGCTGGGCCTCTTCAGCACCCAGCTTTGCAACGGTGCCTCCATCATTGCAGTTTCTCCTCGGTTTAATGCCTAAAAGACAATTTGAATAAAAACTGGAGGTCACTCTCAGCTGCCCAGCAGCACAGTGAGTAGAGCACAAACGTTTGGCCTCTGCTCCCACATTAGAAGAGAAAAAAGGGAAAGCTGGTGCTGGGATTCTTCAGCACACAGTCAGCTTTACAACGGTGCCTCCATCATTGCTGTCTCTGCTCACTTTCATACCTGAAAGAGAGTTTGAATGAATCCTCTCGGAAGCCTGCCCTCTGCTGCCCAGCAGCACTCTGAGGAGATCATGAACGTCTGGCCTCTGGCTCCCACAGCAGAAGAGCCAGGAGAGAAAGCTGCTTCTGGCAATCTTCAGCACATAGTCAGCTTTGCAACTTTGTCACCAGCAGTGCTGTGGCTCCTCGGTTTCATAGCTAAAAGTTCATTTGAGTCGTACCTCTCCGGATGGTGTCTAAGCTGCCCAGCAGCACAGTGAGTAGAGCACAAACGTTTGGCCTCTGCTCACACAGCCGAAGAGCCAGGAGTGAAAGCTTGTGCTACTAATCTTCAGCACACAGTCAGCTTTGCAAAGGTGCCTCCATTACTGGTGTCACTGCCCACTGTCAACAGGAAAAACATCAGAATGCATTCGCTCCAGAGCCTGCTCTCGGCTGCGCAGCAGCACTCTGAGTAGAGCATGAACTTTTGGCCTCTGCTCCCACAGCAGAAGAGCCGGGAGGGAAAGCTGGGGGTGGCATTCTTCAGCACAAAGTCAGCTTTGCAACGGTGCCTCCATCATTGCTTTCACTGCTCACTTTCATACCTGAAAGAGAGTTTGAATGAAACCACTCCGAAGCCTGCACTCTGCTGCCCAGCAACGCAGTGCGTAGATGCAGAAGGTTTGGCTTCTGTTCTCACAGCCGAAGAGGCAGGAGGGAACGGTGGTGCTAGTGATCTTCAGAACAGAGTCAGCTTTGCAACACTATGTCCATCCTTACTCTCAGGGCTCACTTTCATACGTGAGTTTGCATTTGAATGCTACCTCTCAGGAGCTTGCTGTCTGCTGCCCAGCAGCACACTGAGTAGAGCACGAACTTTTGGCCTCTGTTCTCACAGCCGAAGAGCCAGGAGGGAAAGCTGGGGCTGGGAATATACAGCACACAGTCAGCTTTGCAACGGAGTCACCATCTGTGCTGTCTCTCCTAGCTTTCAAACCTAAAAGTGCATTTGAATGCAAGCTCTCCAGAGCCTGCTCTCGGCTGCCCAGCAGCACAGTGAGTAGAGCATGAACTTTTGGCCTCTGCTCCCACAGCAGAAGAGCCGGGAGGGAAAGCTGGGGCTGGCATTCTTCAGCACACAGTCAGCTTTGCAACGGTGCCTCCATCATTGCTTTCACTGCTCACTTTCATACCTGAAAGAGAGTTTGAATGAAACCTCTTCGAAGCCTGCACTCTGCTGCCCAGCAACGCAGTGCGTAGATGCAGAAGGTTTGGCTTCTTTTCTCACAGCCGAAGAGGCAGGAGGGAAAGGTGGTGCTAGTGATCTTCAGAACAGAGTCAGCTTTGCAACACTATGTCCATCCTTACTTTCAGGGCTCACTTTCATACGTGAGTTTGCATTTGAATGCTACCTCTCAGGAGCTTGCTGTCTGCTGCCCAGCAGCACACTGAGTAGAGCACGAACTTTTGGCCTCTCTTCTCACAGCCGAAGAGCCAGGAGGGAAAGCTGGGCCTGGGAATCTTCAGCACACAGTCAGCTTTGCAACGGAGTCACCATCTGTGCTCTCTGAGCTTTCAAACCTAAAAGTGCATTTGAATGCAAGCTCTCCAGAGCCTGCTCTCGGCTGCCCAGCAGCATAGTGAGTAGAGCACCAACGTTTGGGTTCTGCTCCCACAGTAGAAGAGCCAGGAGGGAAAGATCGTGCTGGGCCTCTTCAGCACACAGTCAGCTTTACAAGGGTGTCACCATCATGCCTGTTCACTGCTCACTTTCATACGTAAAAGTCTATTTGTATTGTACCTCTCCGGGGCTTGCTCTAGGGGACCCAGGAGCACAGCGAGGAGGGCACGAACGTTTGCCCTCTGTTCCCACAGCCGAAGACGAATGAAAAAAGCTGGTGCTGGGCCTCTTCAGCACCCAGCTTTGCAACGGTGCCTCCATCATTGCAGTTTCTCCTCGGTTTAATGCCTAAAAGACAATTTGAATAAAAACTAGAGGTCACTCTCAGCTGCCCAGCAGCACAGTGAGTAGAGCACGAACGTTTGGCCTCTGCTCCCACATTAGAAGAGAAAAAAGGGAAAGCTGGTGCTGGGATTCTTCAGCACACAGTCAGCTTTACAACGGTGCCTCCATCATTGCTGTCTCTGCTCACTTTCATACCTGAAAGAGAGTTTGAATGAATCCTCTCGGAAGCCTGCCCTCTGCTGCCCAGCAGCACTCTGAGGAGATCATGAACGTCTGGCCTCTGGCTCCCACAGCAGAAGAGCCAGGAGAGAAAGCTGCTTCTGGCAATCTTCAGCACATAGTCAGCTTTGCAACTTTGTCACCAGCAGTGCTGTGGCTCCTCGGTTTCATAGCTAAAAGTTCATTTGAGTCGTACCTCTCCGGATGGTGTCTAAGCTGCCCAGCAGCACAGTGAGTAGAGCACAAACGTTTGGCCTCTGCTCACACAGCCGAAGAGCCAGGAGTGAAAGCTTGTGCTACTAATCTTCAGCACACAGTCAGCTTTGCAAAGGTGCCTCCATTACTGGTGTCACTGCCCACTGTCAACAGGAAAAACATCAGAATGCATTCGCTCCAGAGCCTGCTCTCGGCTGCGCAGCAGCACTCTGAGTAGAGCATGAACTTTTGGCCTCTGCTCCCACAGCAGAAGAGCCGGGAGGGAAAGCTGGGGGTGGCATTCTTCAGCACAAAGTCAGCTTTGCAACGGTGCCTCCATCATTGCTTTCACTGCTCACTTTCATACCTGAAAGAGAGTTTGAATGAAATTTCTTCGAAACCTGCACTCTGCTGCCCAGCAACGCAGTGCGTAGATGCAGAAGGTTTGGCTTCTGTTCTCACAGCCGAAGAGGCAGGAGGGAAAGGTGGTGCTAGTGATCTTCAGAACAGAGTCAGCTTTGCAACACTATGTCCATCCTTACTCTCAGGGCTCACTTTCATACGTGAGTTTGCATTTGAATGCTACCTCTCAGGAGCTTGCTGTCTGCTGCCCAGCAGCACACTGAGTAGAGCACGAACTTTTGGCCTCTGTTCTCACAGCCGAAGAGCCAGGAGGGAAAGCTGGGCCTGGGAATCTTCAGCACACAGTCAGCTTTGCAACGGAGTCACCATCTGTGCTCTCTGAGCTTTCAAACCTAAAAGTGCATTTGAATGCAAGCTCTCCAGAGCCTGCTCTCGGCTGCCCAGCAGCATAGTGAGTAGAGCACCAACGTTTGGGTTCTGCTCCCACAGTAGAAGAGCCAGGAGGGAAAGATCGTGCTGGGCCTCTTCAGCACACAGTCAGCTTTACAAGGGTGTCACCATCATGCCTGTTCACTGCTCACTTTCATACGTAAAAGTCTATTTGTATTGTACCTCTCCGGGGCTTGCTCTAGGGGACCCAGGAGCACAGCGAGGAGGGCACGAACGTTTGCCCTCTGTTCCCACAGCCGAAGACGAATGAAAAAAGCTGGTGCTGGGCCTCTTCAGCACCCAGCTTTGCAACGGTGCCTCCATCATTGCAGTTTCTCCTCGGTTTAATGCCTAAAAGACAATTTGAATAAAAACTGGAGGTCACTCTCAGCTGCCCAGCAGCACAGTGAGTAGAGCACGAACGTTTGGCCTCTGCTCCCACATTAGAAGAGAAAAAAGGGAAAGCTGGTGCTGGGATTCTTCAGCACACAGTCAGCTTTACAACGGTGCCTCCATCATTGCTGTCTCTGCTCACTTTCATACCTGAAAGAGAGTTTGAATGAATCCTCTCGGAAGCCTGCCCTCTGCTGCCCAGCAGCACTCTGAGGAGATCATGAACGTCTGGCCTCTGGCTCCCACAGCAGAAGAGCCAGGAGAGAAAGCTGCTTCTGGCAATCTTCAGCACATAGTCAGCTTTGCAACTTTGTCACCAGCAGTGCTGTGGCTCCTCGGTTTCATAGCTAAAAGTTCATTTGAGTCGTACCTCTCCGGATGGTGTCTAAGCTGCCCAGCAGCACAGTGAGTAGAGCACAAACGTTTGGCCTCTGCTCACACAGCCGAAGAGCCAGGAGTGAAAGCTTGTGCTACTAATCTTCAGCACACAGTCAGCTTTGCAAAGGTGCCTCCATTACTGGTGTCACTGCCCACTGTCAACAGGAAAAACATCAGAATGCATTCGCTCCAGAGCCTGCTCTCGGCTGCGCAGCAGCACTCTGAGTAGAGCATGAACTTTTGGCCTCTGCTCCCACAGCAGAAGAGCCGGGAGGGAAAGCTGGGGGTGGCATTCTTCAGCACAAAGTCAGCTTTGCAACGGTGCCTCCATCATTGCTTTCACTGCTCACTTTCATACCTGAAAGAGAGTTTGAATGAAACCACTCCGAAGCCTGCACTCTGCTGCCCAGCAACGCAGTGCGTAGATGCAGAAGGTTTGGCTTCTGTTCTCACAGCCGAAGAGGCAGGAGGGAACGGTGGTGCTAGTGATCTTCAGAACAGAGTCAGCTTTGCAACACTATGTCCATCCTTACTCTCAGGGCTCACTTTCATACGTGAGTTTGCATTTGAATGCTACCTCTCAGGAGCTTGCTGTCTGCTGCCCAGCAGCACACTGAGTAGAGCACGAACTTTTGGCCTCTGTTCTCACAGCCGAAGAGCCAGGAGGGAAAGCTGGGGCTGGGAATATACAGCACACAGTCAGCTTTGCAACGGAGTCACCATCTGTGCTCTCTGAGCTTTCAAACCTAAAAGTGCATTTGAATGCAAGCTCTCCAGAGCCTGCTCTCGGCTGCCCAGCAGCACAGTGAGTAGAGCATGAACTTTTGGCCTCTGCTCCCACAGCAGAAGAGCCGGGAGGGAAAGCTGGGGCTGGCATTCTTCAGCACACAGTCAGCTTTGCAACGGTGCCTCCATCATTGCTTTCACTGCTCACTTTCATACCTGAAAGAGAGTTTGAATGAAACCTCTTCGAAGCCTGCACTCTGCTGCCCAGCAACGCAGTGCGTAGATGCAGAAGGTTTGGCTTCTTTTCTCACAGCCGAAGAGGCAGGAGGGAAAGGTGGTGCTAGTGATCTTCAGAACAGAGTCAGCTTTGCAACACTATGTCCATCCTTACTTTCAGGGCTCACTTTCATACGTGAGTTTGCATTTGAATGCTACCTCTCAGGAGCTTGCTGTCTGCTGCCCAGCAGCACACTGAGTAGAGCACGAACTTTTGGCCTCTGTTCTCACAGCCGAAGAGCCAGGAGGGAAAGCTGGGCCTGGGAATCTTCAGCACACAGTCAGCTTTGCAACGGAGTCACCATCTGTGCTCTCTGAGCTTTCAAACCTAAAAGTGCATTTGAATGCAAGCTCTCCAGAGCCTGCTCTCGGCTGCCCAGCAGCATAGTGAGTAGAGCACCAACGTTTGGGTTCTGCTCCCACAGTAGAAGAGCCAGGAGGGAAAGATCGTGCTGGGCCTCTTCAGCACACAGTCAGCTTTACAAGGGTGTCACCATCATGCCTGTTCACTGCTCACTTTCATACGTAAAAGTCTATTTGTATTGTACCTCTCCGGGGCTTGCTCTAGGGGACCCAGGAGCACAGCGAGGAGGGCACGAACGTTTGCCCTCTGTTCCCACAGCCGAAGACGAATGAAAAAAGCTGGTGCTGGGCCTCTTCAGCACCCAGCTTTGCAACGGTGCCTCCATCATTGCAGTTTCTCCTCGGTTTAATGCCTAAAAGACAATTTGAATAAAAACTGGAGGTCACTCTCAGCTGCCCAGCAGCACAGTGAGTAGAGCACGAACGTTTGGCCTCTGCTCCCACATTAGAAGAGAAAAAGGGAAAGCTGGTGCTGGGATTCTTCAGCACACAGTCAGCTTTACAACGGTGCCTCCATCATTGCTGTCTCTGCTCACTTTCATACCTGAAAGAGAGTTTGAATGAATCCTCTCGGAAGCCTGCCCTCTGCTGCCCAGCAGCACTCTGAGGAGATCATGAACGTCTGGCCTCTGGCTCCCACAGCAGAAGAGCCAGGAGAGAAAGCTGCTTCTGGCAATCTTCAGCACATAGTCAGCTTTGCAACTTTGTCACCAGCAGTGCTGTGGCTCCTCGGTTTCATAGCTAAAAGTTCATTTGAGTCGTACCTCTCCGGATGGTGTCTAAGCTGCCCAGCAGCACAGTGAGTAGAGCACAAACGTTTGGCCTCTGCTCACACAGCCGAAGAGCCAGGAGTGAAAGCTTGTGCTACTAATCTTCAGCACACAGTCAGCTTTGCAAAGGTGCCTCCATTACTGGTGTCACTGCCCACTGTCAACAGGAAAAACATCAGAATGCATTCGCTCCAGAGCCTGTTCTCGGCTGCGCAGCAGCACTCTGAGTAGAGCATGAACTTTTGGCCTCTGCTCCCACAGCAGAAGAGCCGGGAGGGAAAGCTGGGGCTGGCATTCTTCAGCACAAAGTCAGCTTTGCAACGGTGCCTCCATCATTGCTTTCACTGCTCACTTTCATACCTGAAAGAGAGTTTGAATGAAACCACTCCGAAGCCTGCACTCTGCTGCCCAGCAACGCAGTGCGTAGATGCAGAAGGTTTGGCTTCTGTTCTCACAGCCGAAGAGGCAGGAGGGAACGGTGGTGCTAGTGATCTTCAGAACAGAGTCAGCTTTGCAACACTATCTCCATCCTTACTCTCAGGGCTCACTTTCATACGTGAGTTTGCATTTGAATGCTACCTCTCAGGAGCTTGCTGTCTGCTGCCCAGCAGCACACTGAGTAGAGCACGAACTTTTGGCCTCTGTTCTCACAGCCGAAGAGCCAGGAGGGAAAGCTGGGGCTGGGAATATACAGCACACAGTCAGCTTTGCAACGGAGTCACCATCTGTGCTCTCTGAGCTTTCAAACCTAAAAGTGCATTTGAATGCAAGCTCTCCAGAGCCTGCTCTCGGCTGCCCAGCAGCACAGTGAGTAGAGCATGAACTTTTGGCCTCTGCTCCCACAGCAGAAGAGCCGGGAGGGAAAGCTGGGGCTGGCATTCTTCAGCACACAGTCAGCTTTGCAACGGTGCCTCCATCATTGCTTTCACTGCTCACTTTCATACCTGAAAGAGAGTTTGAATGAAACCTCTTCGAAGCCTGCACTCTGCTGCCCAGCAACGCAGTGCGTAGATGCAGAAGGTTTGGCTTCTTTTCTCACAGCCGAAGAGGCAGGAGGGAAAGGTGGTGCTAGTGATCTTCAGAACAGAGTCAGCTTTGCAACACTATGTCCATCCTTACTTTCAGGGCTCACTTTCATACGTGAGTTTGCATTTGAATGCTACCTCTCAGGAGCTTGCTGTCTGCTGCCCAGCAGCACACTGAGTAGAGCACGAACTTTTGGCCTCTGTTCTCACAGCCGAAGAGCCAGGAGGGAAAGCTGGGCCTGGGAATCTTCAGCACACAGTCAGCTTTGCAACGGAGTCACCATCTGTGCTCTCTGAGCTTTCAAACCTAAAAGTGCATTTGAATGCAAGCTCTCCAGAGCCTGCTCTCGGCTGCCCAGCAGCATAGTGAGTAGAGCACCAACGTTTGGGTTCTGCTCCCACAGTAGAAGAGCCAGGAGGGAAAGATCGTGCTGGGCCTCTTCAGCACACAGTCAGCTTTACAAGGGTGTCACCATCATGCCTGTTCACTGCTCACTTTCATACGTAAAAGTCTATTTGTATTGTACCTCTCCGGGGCTTGCTCTAGGGGACCCAGGAGCACAGCGAGGAGGGCACGAACGTTTGCCCTCTGTTCCCACAGCCGAAGACGAATGAAAAAAGCTGGTGCTGGGCCTCTTCAGCACCCAGCTTTGCAACGGTGCCTCCATCATTGCAGTTTCTCCTCGGTTTAATGCCTAAAAGACAATTTGAATAAAAACTGGAGGTCACTCTCAGCTGCCCAGCAGCACAGTGAGTAGAGCACGAACGTTTGGCCTCTGCTCCCACATTAGAAGAGAAAAAAGGGAAAGCTGGTGCTGGGATTCTTCAGCACACAGTCAGCTTTACAACGGTGCCTCCATCATTGCTGTCTCTGCTCACTTTCATACCTGAAAGAGAGTTTGAATGAATCCTCTCGGAAGCCTGCCCTCTGCTGCCCAGCAGCACTCTGAGGAGATCATGAACGTCTGGCCTCTGGCTCCCACAGCAGAAGAGCCAGGAGAGAAAGCTGCTTCTGGCAATCTTCAGCACATAGTCAGCTTTGCAACTTTGTCACCAGCAGTGCTGTGGCTCCTCGGTTTCATAGCTAAAAGTTCATTTGAGTCGTACCTCTCCGGATGGTGTCTAAGCTGCCCAGCAGCACAGTGAGTAGAGCACAAACGTTTGGCCTCTGCTCACACAGCCGAAGAGCCAGGAGTGAAAGCTTGTGCTACTAATCTTCAGCACACAGTCAGCTTTGCAAAGGTGCCTCCATTACTGGTGTCACTGCCCACTGTCAACAGGAAAAACATCAGAATGCATTCGCTCTCCAGAGCCTGTTCTCGGCTGCGCAGCAGCACTCTGAGTAGAGCATGAACTTTTGGCCTCTGCTCCCACAGCAGAAGAGCCGGGAGGGAAAGCTGGGGCTGGCATTCTTCAGCACACAGTCAGCTTTGCAACGGTGCCTCCATCATTGCTTTCACTGCTCACTTTCATACCTGAAAGAGAGTTTGAATGAAACCACTCCGAAGCCTGCACTCTGCTGCCCAGCAACGCAGTGCGTAGATGCAGAAGGTTTGGCTTCTGTTCTCACAGCCGAAGAGGCAGGAGGGAAAGGTGGTGCTAGTGATCTTCAGAACAGAGTCAGCTTTGCAACACTATCTCCATCCTTACTCTCAGGGCTCACTTTCATACGTGAGTTTGCATTTGAATGCTACCTCTCAGGAGCTTGCTGTCTGCTGCCCAGCAGCACACTGAGTAGAGCACGAACTTTTGGCCTCTGTTCTCACAGCCGAAGAGCCAGGAGGGAAAGCTGGGCCTGGGAATCTTCAGCACACAGTCAGCTTTGCAACGGAGTCACCATCTGTGCTCTCTGAGCTTTCAAACCTAAAAGTGCATTTGAATGCAAGCTCTCCAGAGCCTGCTCTCGGCTGCCCAGCAGCATAGTGAGTAGAGCACCAACGTTTGGGTTCTGCTCCCACAGTAGAAGAGCCAGGAGGGAAAGATCGTGCTGGGCCTCTTCAGCACACAGTCAGCTTTACAAGGGTGTCACCATCATGCCTGTTCACTGCTCACTTTCATACGTAAAAGTCTATTTGTATTGTACCTCTCCGGGGCTTGCTCTAGGGGACCCAGGAGCACAGCGAGGAGGGCACGAACGTTTGCCCTCTGTTCCCACAGCCGAAGACGAATGAAAAAAGCTGGTGCTGGGCCTCTTCAGCACCCAGCTTTGCAACGGTGCCTCCATCATTGCAGTTTCTCCTCGGTTTAATGCCTAAAAGACAATTTGAATAAAAACTGGAGGTCACTCTCAGCTGCCCAGCAGCACAGTGAGTAGAGCACGAACGTTTGGCCTCTGCTCCCACATTAGAAGAGAAAAAAGGGAAAGCTGGTGCTGGGATTCTTCAGCACACAGTCAGCTTTACAACGGTGCCTCCATCATTGCTGTCTCTGCTCACTTTCATACCTGAAAGAGAGTTTGAATGAATCCTCTCGGAAGCCTGCCCTCTGCTGCCCAGCAGCACTCTGAGGAGATCATGAACGTCTGGCCTCTGGCTCCCACAGCAGAAGAGCCAGGAGAGAAAGCTGCTTCTGGCAATCTTCAGCACATAGTCAGCTTTGCAACTTTGTCACCAGCAGTGCTGTGGCTCCTCGGTTTCATAGCTAAAAGTTCATTTGAGTCGTACCTCTCCGGATGGTGTCTAAGCTGCCCAGCAGCACAGTGAGTAGCACAAACGTTTGGCCTCTGCTCACACAGCCGAAGAGCCAGGAGTGAAAGCTTGTGCTACTAATCTTCAGCACACAGTCAGCTTTGCAAAGGTGCCTCCATTACTGGTGTCACTGCCCACTGTCAACAGGAAAAACATCAGAATGCATTCGCTCCAGAGCCTGCTCTCGGCTGCGCAGCAGCACTCTGAGTAGAGCATGAACTTTTGGCCTCTGCTCCCACAGCAGAAGAGCCGGGAGGGAAAGCTGGGGCTGGCATTCTTCAGCACACAGTCAGCTTTGCAACGGTGCCTCCATCATTGCTTTCACTGCTCACTTTCATACCTGAAAGAGAGTTTGAATGAAACCACTCCGAAGCCTGCACTCTGCTGCCCAGCAACGCAGTGCGTAGATGCAGAAGGTTTGGCTTCTGTTCTCACAGCCGAAGAGGCAGGAGGGAACGGTGGTGCTAGTGATCTTCAGAACAGAGTCAGCTTTGCAACACTATCTCCATCCTTACTCTCAGGGCTCACTTTCATACGTGAGTTTGCATTTGAATGCTACCTCTCAGGAGCTTGCTGTCTGCTGCCCAGCAGCACACTGAGTAGAGCACGAACTTTTGGCCTCTGTTCTCACAGCCGAAGAGCCAGGAGGGAAAGCTGGGGCTGGGAATATACAGCACACAGTCAGCTTTGCAACGGAGTCACCATCTGTGCTCTCTGAGCTTTCAAACCTAAAAGTGCATTTGAATGCAAGCTCTCCAGAGCCTGCTCTCGGCTGCCCAGCAGCACAGTGAGTAGAGCATGAACTTTTGGCCTCTGCTCCCACAGCAGAAGAGCCGGGAGGGAAAGCTGGGGCTGGCATTCTTCAGCACACAGTCAGCTTTGCAACGGTGCCTCCATCATTGCTTTCACTGCTCACTTTCATACCTGAAAGAGAGTTTGAATGAAACCTCTTCGAAGCCTGCACTCTGCTGCCCAGCAACGCAGTGCGTAGATGCAGAAGGTTTGGCTTCTTTTCTCACAGCCGAAGAGGCAGGAGGGAAAGGTGGTGCTAGTGATCTTCAGAACAGAGTCAGCTTTGCAACACTATGTCCATCCTTACTTTCAGGGCTCACTTTCATACGTGAGTTTGCATTTGAATGCTACCTCTCAGGAGCTTGCTGTCTGCTGCCCAGCAGCACACTGAGTAGAGCACGAACTTTTGGCCTCTGTTCTCACAGCCGAAGAGCCAGGAGGGAAAGCTGGGCCTGGGAATCTTCAGCACACAGTCAGCTTTGCAACGGAGTCACCATCTGTGCTCTCTGAGCTTTCAAACCTAAAAGTGCATTTGAATGCAAGCTCTCCAGAGCCTGCTCTCGGCTGCCCAGCAGCATAGTGAGTAGAGCACCAACGTTTGGGTTCTGCTCCCACAGTAGAAGAGCCAGGAGGGAAAGATCGTGCTGGGCCTCTTCAGCACACAGTCAGCTTTACAAGGGTGTCACCATCATGCCTGTTCACTGCTCACTTTCATACGTAAAAGTCTATTTGTATTGTACCTCTCCGGGGCTTGCTCTAGGGGACCCAGGAGCACAGCGAGGAGGGCACGAACGTTTGCCCTCTGTTCCCACAGCCGAAGACGAATGAAAAAAGCTGGTGCTGGGCCTCTTCAGCACCCAGCTTTGCAACGGTGCCTCCATCATTGCAGTTTCTCCTCGGTTTAATGCCTAAAAGACAATTTGAATAAAAACTGGAGGTCACTCTCAGCTGCCCAGCAGCACAGTGAGTAGAGCACGAACGTTTGGCCTCTGCTCCCACATTAGAAGAGAAAAAAGGGAAAGCTGGTGCTGGGATTCTTCAGCACACAGTCAGCTTTACAACGGTGCCTCCATCATTGCTGTCTCTGCTCACTTTCATACCTGAAAGAGAGTTTGAATGAATCCTCTCGGAAGCCTGCCCTCTGCTGCCCAGCAGCACTCTGAGGAGATCATGAACGTCTGGCCTCTGGCTCCCACAGCAGAAGAGCCAGGAGAGAAAGCTGCTTCTGGCAATCTTCAGCACATAGTCAGCTTTGCAACTTTGTCACCAGCAGTGCTGTGGCTCCTCGGTTTCATAGCTAAAAGTTCATTTGAGTCGTACCTCTCCGGATGGTGTCTAAGCTGCCCAGCAGCACAGTGAGTAGAGCACAAACGTTTGGCCTCTGCTCACACAGCCGAAGAGCCAGGAGTGAAAGCTTGTGCTACTAATCTTCAGCACACAGTCAGCTTTGCAAAGGTGCCTCCATTACTGGTGTCACTGCCCACTGTCAACAGGAAAAACATCAGAATGCATTCGCTCCAGAGCCTGTTCTCGGCTGCGCAGCAGCACTCTGAGTAGAGCATGAACTTTTGGCCTCTGCTCCCACAGCAGAAGAGCCGGGAGGGAAAGCTGGGGCTGGCATTCTTCAGCACACAGTCAGCTTTGCAACGGTGCCTCCATCATTGCTTTCACTGCTCACTTTCATACCTGAAAGAGAGTTTGAATGAAACCACTCCGAAGCCTGCACTCTGCTGCCCAGCAACGCAGTGCGTAGATGCAGAAGGTTTGGCTTCTGTTCTCACAGCCGAAGAGGCAGGAGGGAACGGTGGTGCTAGTGATCTTCAGAACAGAGTCAGCTTTGCAACACTATCTCCATCCTTACTCTCAGGGCTCACTTTCATACGTGAGTTTGCATTTGAATGCTACCTCTCAGGAGCTTGCTGTCTGCTGCCCAGCAGCACACTGAGTAGAGCACGAACTTTTGGCCTCTGTTCTCACAGCCGAAGAGCCAGGAGGGAAAGCTGGGGCTGGGAATATACAGCACACAGTCAGCTTTGCAACGGAGTCACCATCTGTGCTCTCTGAGCTTTCAAACCTAAAAGTGCATTTGAATGCAAGCTCTCCAGAGCCTGCTCTCGGCTGCCCAGCAGCACAGTGAGTAGAGCATGAACTTTTGGCCTCTGCTCCCACAGCAGAAGAGCCGGGAGGGAAAGCTGGGGCTGGCATTCTTCAGCACACAGTCAGCTTTGCAACGGTGCCTCCATCATTGCTTTCACTGCTCACTTTCATACCTGAAAGAGAGTTTGAATGAAACCTCTTCGAAGCCTGCACTCTGCTGCCCAGCAACGCAGTGCGTAGATGCAGAAGGTTTGGCTTCTTTTCTCACAGCCGAAGAGGCAGGAGGGAAAGGTGGTGCTAGTGATCTTCAGAACAGAGTCAGCTTTGCAACACTATGTCCATCCTTACTTTCAGGGCTCACTTTCATACGTGAGTTTGCATTTGAATGCTACCTCTCAGGAGCTTGCTGTCTGCTGCCCAGCAGCACACTGAGTAGAGCACGAACTTTTGGCCTCTGTTCTCACAGCCGAAGAGCCAGGAGGGAAAGCTGGGCCTGGGAATCTTCAGCACACAGTCAGCTTTGCAACGGAGTCACCATCTGTGCTCTCTGAGCTTTCAAACCTAAAAGTGCATTTGAATGCAAGCTCTCCAGAGCCTGCTCTCGGCTGCCCAGCAGCATAGTGAGTAGAGCACCAACGTTTGGGTTCTGCTCCCACAGTAGAAGAGCCAGGAGGGAAAGATCGTGCTGGGCCTCTTCAGCACACAGTCAGCTTTACAAGGGTGTCACCATCATGCCTGTTCACTGCTCACTTTCATACGTAAAAGTCTATTTGTATTGTACCTCTCCGGGGCTTGCTCTAGGGGACCCAGGAGCACAGCGAGGAGGGCACGAACGTTTGCCCTCTGTTCCCACAGCCGAAGACGAATGAAAAAAGCTGGTGCTGGGCCTCTTCAGCACCCAGCTTTGCAACGGTGCCTCCATCATTGCAGTTTCTCCTCGGTTTAATGCCTAAAAGACAATTTGAATAAAAACTGGAGGTCACTCTCAGCTGCCCAGCAGCACAGTGAGTAGAGCACGAACGTTTGGCCTCTGCTCCCACATTAGAAGAGAAAAAAGGGAAAGCTGGTGCTGGGATTCTTCAGCACACAGTCAGCTTTACAACGGTGCCTCCATCATTGCTGTCTCTGCTCACTTTCATACCTGAAAGAGAGTTTGAATGAATCCTCTCGGAAGCCTGCCCTCTGCTGCCCAGCAGCACTCTGAGGAGATCATGAACGTCTGGCCTCTGGCTCCCACAGCAGAAGAGCCAGGAGAGAAAGCTGCTTCTGGCAATCTTCAGCACATAGTCAGCTTTGCAACTTTGTCACCAGCAGTGCTGTGGCTCCTCGGTTTCATAGCTAAAAGTTCATTTGAGTCGTACCTCTCCGGATGGTGTCTAAGCTGCCCAGCAGCACAGTGAGTAGAGCACAAACGTTTGGCCTCTGCTCACACAGCCGAAGAGCCAGGAGTGAAAGCTTGTGCTACTAATCTTCAGCACACAGTCAGCTTTGCAAAGGTGCCTCCATTACTGGTGTCACTGCCCACTGTCAACAGGAAAAACATCAGAATGCATTCGCTCCAGAGCCTGTTCTCGGCTGCGCAGCAGCACTCTGAGTAGAGCATGAACTTTTGGCCTCTGCTCCCACAGCAGAAGAGCCGGGAGGGAAAGCTGGGGCTGGCATTCTTCAGCACACAGTCAGCTTTGCAACGGTGCCTCCATCATTGCTTTCACTGCTCACTTTCATACCTGAAAGAGAGTTTGAATGAAACCACTCCGAAGCCTGCACTCTGCTGCCCAGCAACGCAGTGCGTAGATGCAGAAGGTTTGGCTTCTGTTCTCACAGCCGAAGAGGCAGGAGGGAACGGTGGTGCTAGTGATCTTCAGAACAGAGTCAGCTTTGCAACACTATCTCCATCCTTACTCTCAGGGCTCACTTTCATACGTGAGTTTGCATTTGAATGCTACCTCTCAGGAGCTTGCTGTCTGCTGCCCAGCAGCACACTGAGTAGAGCACGAACTTTTGGCCTCTGTTCTCACAGCCGAAGAGCCAGGAGGGAAAGCTGGGGCTGGGAATATACAGCACACAGTCAGCTTTGCAACGGAGTCACCATCTGTGCTCTCTGAGCTTTCAAACCTAAAAGTGCATTTGAATGCAAGCTCTCCAGAGCCTGCTCTCGGCTGCCCAGCAGCACAGTGAGTAGAGCATGAACTTTTGGCCTCTGCTCCCACAGCAGAAGAGCCGGGAGGGAAAGCTGGGGCTGGCATTCTTCAGCACACAGTCAGCTTTGCAACGGTGCCTCCATCATTGCTTTCACTGCTCACTTTCATACCTGAAAGAGAGTTTGAATGAAACCTCTTCGAAGCCTGCACTCTGCTGCCCAGCAACGCAGTGCGTAGATGCAGAAGGTTTGGCTTCTTTTCTCACAGCCGAAGAGGCAGGAGGGAAAGGTGGTGCTAGTGATCTTCAGAACAGAGTCAGCTTTGCAACACTATGTCCATCCTTACTTTCAGGGCTCACTTTCATACGTGAGTTTGCATTTGAATGCTACCTCTCAGGAGCTTGCTGTCTGCTGCCCAGCAGCACACTGAGTAGAGCACGAACTTTTGGCCTCTGTTCTCACAGCCGAAGAGCCAGGAGGGAAAGCTGGGCCTGGGAATCTTCAGCACACAGTCAGCTTTGCAACGGAGTCACCATCTGTGCTCTCTGAGCTTTCAAACCTAAAAGTGCATTTGAATGCAAGCTCTCCAGAGCCTGCTCTCGGCTGCCCAGCAGCATAGTGAGTAGAGCACCAACGTTTGGGTTCTGCTCCCACAGTAGAAGAGCCAGGAGGGAAAGATCGTGCTGGGCCTCTTCAGCACACAGTCAGCTTTACAAGGGTGTCACCATCATGCCTGTTCACTGCTCACTTTCATACGTAAAAGTCTATTTGTATTGTACCTCTCCGGGGCTTGCTCTAGGGGACCCAGGAGCACAGCGAGGAGGGCACGAACGTTTGCCCTCTGTTCCCACAGCCGAAGACGAATGAAAAAAGCTGGTGCTGGGCCTCTTCAGCACCCAGCTTTGCAACGGTGCCTCCATCATTGCAGTTTCTCCTCGGTTTAATGCCTAAAAGACAATTTGAATAAAAACTGGAGGTCACTCTCAGCTGCCCAGCAGCACAGTGAGTAGAGCACGAACGTTTGGCCTCTGCTCCCACATTAGAAGAGAAAAAAGGGAAAGCTGGTGCTGGGATTCTTCAGCACACAGTCAGCTTTACAACGGTGCCTCCATCATTGCTGTCTCTGCTCACTTTCATACCTGAAAGAGAGTTTGAATGAATCCTCTCGGAAGCCTGCCCTCTGCTGCCCAGCAGCACTCTGAGGAGATCATGAACGTCTGGCCTCTGGCTCCCACAGCAGAAGAGCCAGGAGAGAAAGCTGCTTCTGGCAATCTTCAGCACATAGTCAGCTTTGCAACTTTGTCACCAGCAGTGCTGTGGCTCCTCGGTTTCATAGCTAAAAGTTCATTTGAGTCGTACCTCTCCGGATGGTGTCTAAGCTGCCCAGCAGCACAGTGAGTAGAGCACAAACGTTTGGCCTCTGCTCACACAGCCGAAGAGCCAGGAGTGAAAGCTTGTGCTACTAATCTTCAGCACACAGTCAGCTTTGCAAAGGTGCCTCCATTACTGGTGTCACTGCCCACTGTCAACAGGAAAAACATCAGAATGCATTCGCTCCAGAGCCTGTTCTCGGCTGCGCAGCAGCACTCTGAGTAGAGCATGAACTTTTGGCCTCTGCTCCCACAGCAGAAGAGCCGGGAGGGAAAGCTGGGGCTGGCATTCTTCAGCACAAAGTCAGCTTTGCAACGGTGCCTCCATCATTGCTTTCACTGCTCACTTTCATACCTGAAAGAGAGTTTGAATGAAACCACTCCGAAGCCTGCACTCTGCTGCCCAGCAACGCAGTGCGTAGATGCAGAAGGTTTGGCTTCTGTTCTCACAGCCGAAGAGGCAGGAGGGAACGGTGGTGCTAGTGATCTTCAGAACAGAGTCAGCTTTGCAACACTATCTCCATCCTTACTCTCAGGGCTCACTTTCATACGTGAGTTTGCATTTGAATGCTACCTCTCAGGAGCTTGCTGTCTGCTGCCCAGCAGCACACTGAGTAGAGCACGAACTTTTGGCCTCTGTTCTCACAGCCGAAGAGCCAGGAGGGAAAGCTGGGGCTGGGAATATACAGCACACAGTCAGCTTTGCAACGGAGTCACCATCTGTGCTCTCTGAGCTTTCAAACCTAAAAGTGCATTTGAATGCAAGCTCTCCAGAGCCTGCTCTCGGCTGCCCAGCAGCACAGTGAGTAGAGCATGAACTTTTGGCCTCTGCTCCCACAGCAGAAGAGCCGGGAGGGAAAGCTGGGGCTGGCATTCTTCAGCACACAGTCAGCTTTGCAACGGTGCCTCCATCATTGCTTTCACTGCTCACTTTCATACCTGAAAGAGAGTTTGAATGAAACCTCTTCGAAGCCTGCACTCTGCTGCCCAGCAACGCAGTGCGTAGATGCAGAAGGTTTGGCTTCTTTTCTCACAGCCGAAGAGGCAGGAGGGAAAGGTGGTGCTAGTGATCTTCAGAACAGAGTCAGCTTTGCAACACTATGTCCATCCTTACTTTCAGGGCTCACTTTCATACGTGAGTTTGCATTTGAATGCTACCTCTCAGGAGCTTGCTGTCTGCTGCCCAGCAGCACACTGAGTAGAGCACGAACTTTTGGCCTCTGTTCTCACAGCCGAAGAGCCAGGAGGGAAAGCTGGGCCTGGGAATCTTCAGCACACAGTCAGCTTTGCAACGGAGTCACCATCTGTGCTCTCTGAGCTTTCAAACCTAAAAGTGCATTTGAATGCAAGCTCTCCAGAGCCTGCTCTCGGCTGCCCAGCAGCATAGTGAGTAGAGCACCAACGTTTGGGTTCTGCTCCCACAGTAGAAGAGCCAGGAGGGAAAGATCGTGCTGGGCCTCTTCAGCACACAGTCAGCTTTACAAGGGTGTCACCATCATGCCTGTTCACTGCTCACTTTCATACGTAAAAGTCTATTTGTATTGTACCTCTCCGGGGCTTGCTCTAGGGGACCCAGGAGCACAGCGAGGAGGGCACGAACGTTTGCCCTCTGTTCCCACAGCCGAAGACGAATGAAAAAAGCTGGTGCTGGGCCTCTTCAGCACCCAGCTTTGCAACGGTGCCTCCATCATTGCAGTTTCTCCTCGGTTTAATGCCTAAAAGACAATTTGAATAAAAACTGGAGGTCACTCTCAGCTGCCCAGCAGCACAGTGAGTAGAGCACGAACGTTTGGCCTCTGCTCCCACATTAGAAGAGAAAAAAGGGAAAGCTGGTGCTGGGATTCTTCAGCACACAGTCAGCTTTACAACGGTGCCTCCATCATTGCTGTCTCTGCTCACTTTCATACCTGAAAGAGAGTTTGAATGAATCCTCTCGGAAGCCTGCCCTCTGCTGCCCAGCAGCACTCTGAGGAGATCATGAACGTCTGGCCTCTGGCTCCCACAGCAGAAGAGCCAGGAGAGAAAGCTGCTTCTGGCAATCTTCAGCACATAGTCAGCTTTGCAACTTTGTCACCAGCAGTGCTGTGGCTCCTCGGTTTCATAGCTAAAAGTTCATTTGAGTCGTACCTCTCCGGATGGTGTCTAAGCTGCCCAGCAGCACAGTGAGTAGAGCACAAACGTTTGGCCTCTGCTCACACAGCCGAAGAGCCAGGAGTGAAAGCTTGTGCTACTAATCTTCAGCACACAGTCAGCTTTGCAAAGGTGCCTCCATTACTGGTGTCACTGCCCACTGTCAACAGGAAAAACATCAGAATGCATTCGCTCCAGAGCCTGTTCTCGGCTGCGCAGCAGCACTCTGAGTAGAGCATGAACTTTTGGCCTCTGCTCCCACAGCAGAAGAGCCGGGAGGGAAAGCTGGGGCTGGCATTCTTCAGCACACAGTCAGCTTTGCAACGGTGCCTCCATCATTGCTTTCACTGCTCACTTTCATACCTGAAAGAGAGTTTGAATGAAACCACTCCGAAGCCTGCACTCTGCTGCCCAGCAACGCAGTGCGTAGATGCAGAAGGTTTGGCTTCTGTTCTCACAGCCGAAGAGGCAGGAGGGAACGGTGGTGCTAGTGATCTTCAGAACAGAGTCAGCTTTGCAACACTATCTCCATCCTTACTCTCAGGGCTCACTTTCATACGTGAGTTTGCATTTGAATGCTACCTCTCAGGAGCTTGCTGTCTGCTGCCCAGCAGCACACTGAGTAGAGCACGAACTTTTGGCCTCTGTTCTCACAGCCGAAGAGCCAGGAGGGAAAGCTGGGGCTGGGAATATACAGCACACAGTCAGCTTTGCAACGGAGTCACCATCTGTGCTCTCTGAGCTTTCAAACCTAAAAGTGCATTTGAATGCAAGCTCTCCAGAGCCTGCTCTCGGCTGCCCAGCAGCACAGTGAGTAGAGCATGAACTTTTGGCCTCTGCTCCCACAGCAGAAGAGCCGGGAGGGAAAGCTGGGGCTGGCATTCTTCAGCACACAGTCAGCTTTGCAACGGTGCCTCCATCATTGCTTTCACTGCTCACTTTCATACCTGAAAGAGAGTTTGAATGAAACCTCTTCGAAGCCTGCACTCTGCTGCCCAGCAACGCAGTGCGTAGATGCAGAAGGTTTGGCTTCTTTTCTCACAGCCGAACCTGCA
>NW_026916016.1:0-18376 GCF_034315485.1 Pezoporus occidentalis
CTCTTGCTGCGGGAACCGGGGACCACAAGAGTCCCCCTGGTTTTAAACCAAAAGCCAGAACCAAAATTTTGGGGTTTTGCCCAGTTTCCCCGGGACAGTGGGCACACAACTTTTGGGTCTCTGCTCCAACCCAAAAGCCAGGGGGAAAATTTGGGTGGCCTGTTCAGCACCACACCACATTTGGGGCACCACGTTGTTTCCTGCTCCCCCAACCAGGAAAAGCTTTGTGGAACCGTTCAGACCCCTTCTCGGCAAAACCCTCGCAACGCTCCCTCCCTCCACAGGAAAACCCGAAAGGGGGAAACTAGGCTGGGGCCCCTTCAGCACACAGGCGCCGAACGGGAACCCTTTGGGATCTCTCCCCGGAAAAACCAGAAGCATTTTTCCTTTTTCCCCGGGTGCTTTCAACGGGCACCATATTGCCAAGTTTCTTCTGTTTCAACCCGAAGGCCAAATAAAGCTGGGGGCCTGTTCAGCACACAATCACTTTTACATTGGTGCATCCATCGTTGCTTTCACTGCTCCCTTTCATACAGGAAAAGCATTTGAATGGAATCAGTTCAGAGCCTGCTCTCTGCTGGCAGCAACACAGTCAGCACAGAAAGACACAGTGGCATCTGCTCCCACAGCAGAAGAACCAGCAGGGAAAGCTAGTGCTGGGCCTCTTCAGCACACAGGCTGCTTTGCAACGGTGTCACCATCATTGCAGTCTCTCCTCGGTTTCATACCTAAAACTCCATTTGAATCCAAATTCTCAGCTGGTCGCTTTCAGTTGCCCAGCAGCACAGTGAGTACAGCACGAACGTTTGGCTTCTGCTCCCACAGCAGAAGAGCAAGGATTGAAAGCTTGTGCTGGACCTGTTCAGCACACAATCACCTTTACATTGGTGCATCCATCGTTGCTTTCACTGCTCCCTTTCATACAGGAAAAGCATTTGAATGGAATCAGTTCAGAGCCTGCTCTCTGCTGCGCAGCAACACAGTCAGCACAGAAAGAACAGTGGCATCTACTCCCACAGCAGAAGAACCAGCAGGGAAAGCTAGTGCTGGGCCTCTTCAGCACACAGGCTGCTTTGCAACGGTGTCACCATCATTGCAGTCTCTCCTCGGTTTCATACCTAAAACTCCATTTGAATCCAAATTCTCAGCTGGTCGCTTTCAGTTGCCCAGCAGCACAGTGAGTACAGCACGAACGTTTGGCTTCTGCTCCCACAGCAGATGAGCCAGGAGGGAAAGCTGGTGCTGGACCTGTTCAGCACACAATCACCTTTACATTGGTGCATCCATCGTTGCTTTCACTGCTCCCTTTCATACAGGAAAAGCATTTGAATGGAATCAGTTCAGAGCCTGCTCTCTGCTGCGCAGCAACACTGTCAGCACAGAATGAACAGTGGCATCTGCTCCCACAGCAGAAGAACCAGCAGGGAAAGCTAGTGCTGGGCCTCTTCAGCACACAGGCTGCTTTGCAACGGTGTCACCATCATTGCAGTCTCTCGGTTTCATACCTAAAACTCCATTTGAATCCAAATTCTCAGCTTGCTGGCAGCAACACTGTCAGCACAGAATGAACAGTGGCATCTGCTCCCACAGCAGAAGAACCAGCAGGGAAAGCTAGTGCTGGGCCTCTTCAGCACACAGGCTGCTTTGCAACGGTGTCACCATCATTGCAGTCTCTCCTCGGTTTCATACCTAAAACTCCATTTGAATCCAAATTCTCAGCTGGTCGCTTTCAGCTGCCCAGCAGCACAGTGAGTACAGCACGAACGTTTGGCTTCTGCTCCCACAGCAGAAGAGCCAGGATTGAAAGCTTGTGCTGGACCTGTTCAGCACACAATCACCTTTACATTGGTGCATCCATCGTTGCTTTCACTGCTCCCTTTCATACAGGAAAAGCATTTGAATGGAATCAGTTCAGAGCCTGCTCTCTGCTGGCAGCAACACAGTCAGCACAGAAAGAACAGTGGCATCTGCTCCCACAGCAGAAGAACCAGCAGGGAAAGCTAGTGCTGGGCCTCTTCAGCACACAGGCTGCTTTGCAACGGTGTCACCATCATTGCAGTCTCTCCTCGGTTTCATACCTAAAACTCCATTTGAATCCAAATTCTCAGCTGGTCGCTTTCAGTTGCCCAGCAGCACAGTGAGTACAGCACGAACGTTTGGCTTCTGCTCCCACAGCAGAAGAGCCAGGATTGAAAGCTTGTGCTGGACCTGTTCAGCACACAATCACCTTTACATTGGTGCATCCATCGTTGCTTTCACTGCTCCCTTTCATACAGGAAAAGCATTTGAATGGAATCAGTTCAGAGCCTGCTCTCTGCTGGCAGCAACACAGTCAGCACAGAAAGAACAGTGGCATCTGCTCCCACAGCAGAAGAACCAGCAGGGAAAGCTAGTGCTGGGCCTCTTCAGCACACAGGCTGCTTTGCAACGGTGTCACCATCATTGCAGTCTCTCCTCGGTTTCATACCTAAAACTCCATTTGAATCCAAATTCTCAGCTGGTCGCTTTCAGCTGCCCAGCAGCACAGTGAGTACAGCACGAATGTTTGGCTTCTGCTCCCACAGCAGAAGAGCCAGGATTGAAAGCTTGTGCTGGACCTGTTCAGCACACAATCACCTTTACATTGGTGCATCCATCGTTGCTTTCACTGCTCCCTTTCATACAGGAAAAGCATTTGAATGGAATCAGTTCAGAGCCTGCTCTCTGCTGCGCAGCAACACAGTCAGCACAGAATGAACAGTGGCATCTGCTCCCACAGCAGAAGAACCAGCAGGGAAAGCTAGTGCTGGGCCTCTTCAGCACACAGGCTGCTTTGCAACGGTGTCACCATCATTGCAGTCTCTCCTCGGTTTCATACCTAAAACTCCATTTGAATCCAAATTCTCAGCTGGTCGCTTTCAGTTGCCCAGCAGCACAGTGAGTACAGCACGAACGTTTGGCTTCTGCTCCCACAGCAGAAGAGCCAGGATTGAAAGCTTGTGCTGGACCTGTTCAGCACACAATCACCTTTACATTGGTGCATCCATCGTTGCTTTCACTGCTCCCTTTCATACAGGAAAAGCATTTGAATGGAATCAGTTCAGAGCCTGCTCTCTGCTGCGCAGCAACACTGTCAGCACAGAATGAACAGTGGCATCTGCTCCCACAGCAGAAGAACCAGCAGGGAAAGCTAGTGCTGGGCCTCTTCAGCACACAGGCTGCTTTGCAACGGTGTCACCATCATTGCAGTCTCTCCTCGGTTTCATACCTAAAACTCCATTTGAATCCAAATTCTCAGCTGGTCGCTTTCAGTTGCCCAGCAGCACAGTGAGTACAGCACGAACGTTTGGCTTCTGCTCCCACAGCAGAAGAGCCAGGATTGAAAGCTTGTGCTGGACCTGTTCAGCACACAATCACCTTTACATTGGTGCATCCATCGTTGCTTTCACTGCTCCCTTTCATACAGGAAAAGCATTTGAATGGAATCAGTTCAGAGCCTGCTCTCTGCTGGCAGCAACACAGTCAGCACAGAAAGAACAGTGGCATCTGCTCCCACAGCAGAAGAACCAGCAGGGAAAGCTAGTGCTGGGCCTCTTCAGCACACAGGCTGCTTTGCAACGGTGTCACCATCATTGCAGTCTCTCCTCGGTTTCATACCTAAAACTCCATTTGAATCCAAATTCTCAGCTGGTCGCTTTCAGCTGCCCAGCAGCACAGTGAGTACAGCACGAACGTTTGGCTTCTGCTCCCACAGCAGAAGAGCCAGGATTGAAAGCTTGTGCTGGACCTGTTCAGCACACAATCACCTTTACATTGGTGCATCCATCGTTGCTTTCACTGCTCCCTTTCATACAGGAAAAGCATTTGAATGGAATCAGTTCAGAGCCTGCTCTCTGCTGCGCAGCAACACTGTCAGCACAGAATGAACAGTGGCATCTGCTCCCACAGCAGAAGAACCAGCAGGGAAAGCTAGTGCTGGGCCTCTTCAGCACACAGGCTGCTTTGCAACGGTGTCACCATCATTGCAGTCTCTCCTCGGTTTCATACCTAAAACTCCATTTGAATCCAAATTCTCAGCTGGTCGCTTTCAGTTGCCCAGCAGCACAGTGAGTACAGCACGAACGTTTGGCTTCTGCTCCCACAGCAGAAGAGCCAGGATTGAAAGCTTGTGCTGGACCTGTTCAGCACACAATCACCTTTACATTGGTGCATCCATCGTTGCTTTCACTGCTCCCTTTCATACAGGAAAAGCATTTGAATGGAATCAGTTCAGAGCCTGCTCTCTGCTGGCAGCAACACAGTCAGCACAGAAAGAACAGTGGCATCTGCTCCCACAGCAGAAGAACCAGCAGGGAAAGCTAGTGCTGGGCCTCTTCAGCACACAGGCTGCTTTGCAACGGTGTCACCATCATTGCAGTCTCTCCTCGGTTTCATACCTAAAACTCCATTTGAATCCAAATTCTCAGCTGGTCGCTTTCAGCTGCCCAGCAGCACAGTGAGTACAGCACGAACGTTTGGCTTCTGCTCCCACAGCAGATGAGCCAGGAGGGAAAGCTTGTGCTGGACCTGTTCAGCACACAATCACCTTTACATTGGTGCATCCATCGTTGCTTTCACTGCTCCCTTTCATACAGGAAAAGCATTTGAATGGAATCAGTTCAGAGCCTGCTCTCTGCTGCGCAGCAACACTGTCAGCACAGAATGAACAGTGGCATCTGCTCCCACAGCAGAAGAACCAGCAGGGAAAGCTAGTGCTGGGCCTCTTCAGCACACAGGCTGCTTTGCAACGGTGTCACCATCATTGCAGTCTCTCCTCGGTTTCATACCTAAAACTCCATTTGAATCCAAATTCTCAGCTGGTCGCTTTCAGTTGCCCAGCAGCACAGTGAGTACAGCACGAACGTTTGGCTTCTGCTCCCACAGCAGAAGAGCCAGGATTGAAAGCTTGTGCTGGACCTGTTCAGCACACAATCACCTTTACATTGGTGCATCCATCGTTGCTTTCACTGCTCCCTTTCATACAGGAAAAGCATTTGAATGGAATCAGTTCAGAGCCTGCTCTCTGCTGGCAGCAACACAGTCAGCACAGAAAGAACAGTGGCATCTGCTCCCACAGCAGAAGAACCAGCAGGGAAAGCTAGTGCTGGGCCTCTTCAGCACACAGGCTGCTTTGCAACGGTGTCACCATCATTGCAGTCTCTCCTCGGTTTCATACCTAAAACTCCATTTGAATCCAAATTCTCAGCTGGTCGCTCTCAGCTGCCCAGCAGCACAGTGAGTACAGCACGAACGTTTGGCTTCTGCTCCCACAGCAGAAGAGCCAGGATTGAAAGCTTGTGCTGGACCTGTTCAGCACACAATCACCTTTACATTGGTGCATCCATCGTTGCTTTCACTGCTCCCTTTCATACAGGAAAAGCATTTGAATGGAATCAGTTCAGAGCCTGCTCTCTGCTGGCAGCAACACAGTCAGCACAGAAAGAACAGTGGCATCTGCTCCCACAGCAGAAGAACCAGCAGGGAAAGCTAGTGCTGGGCCTCTTCAGCACACAGGCTGCTTTGCAACGGTGTCACCATCATTGCAGTCTCTCCTCGGTTTCATACCTAAAACTCCATTTGAATCCAAATTCTCAGCTGGTCGCTTTCAGCTGCCCAGCAGCACAGTGAGTACAGCACGAACGTTTGGCTTCTGCTCCCACAGCAGATGAGCCAGGAGGGAAAGCTTGTGCTGGACCTGTTCAGCACACAATCACCTTTACATTGGTGCATCCATCGTTGCTTTCACTGCTCCCTTTCATACAGGAAAAGCATTTGAATGGAATCAGTTCAGAGCCTGCTCTCTGCTGCGCAGCAACACTGTCAGCACAGAATCCCACAGCAGAAGAACCAGCAGGGAAAGCTAGTGCTGGGCCTCTTCAGCACACAGGCTGCTTTGCAACGGTGTCACCATCATTGCAGTCTCTCCTCGGTTTCATACCTAAAACTCCATTTGAATCCAAATTCTCAGCTGGTCGCTTTCAGTTGCCCAGCAGCACAGTGAGTACAGCACGAACGTTTGGCTTCTGCTCCCACAGCAGAAGAGCCAGGATTGAAAGCTTGTGCTGGACCTGTTCAGCACACAATCACCTTTACATTGGTGCATCCATCGTTGCTTTCACTGCTCCCTTTCATACAGGAAAAGCATTTGAATGGAATCAGTTCAGAGCCTGCTCTCTGCTGGCAGCAACACAGTCAGCACAGAAAGAACAGTGGCATCTGCTCCCACAGCAGAAGAACCAGCAGGGAAAGCTAGTGCTGGGCCTCTTCAGCACACAGGCTGCTTTGCAACGGTGTCACCATCATTGCAGTCTCTCCTCGGTTTCATACCTAAAACTCCATTTGAATCCAAATTCTCAGCTGGTCGCTTTCAGTTGCCCAGCAGCACAGTGAGTACAGCACGAACGTTTGGCTTCTGCTCCCACAGCAGAAGAGCCAGGATTGAAAGCTTGTGCTGGACCTGTTCAGCACACAATCACCTTTACATTGGTGCATCCATCGTTGCTTTCACTGCTCCCTTTCATACAGGAAAAGCATTTGAATGGAATCAGTTCAGAGCCTGCTCTCTGCTGCGCAGCAACACAGTCAGCACAGAATGAACAGTGGCATCTGCTCCCACAGCAGAAGAACCAGCAGGGAAAGCTAGTGCTGGGCCTCTTCAGCACACAGGCTGCTTTGCAACGGTGTCACCATCATTGCAGTCTCTCCTCGGTTTCATACCTAAAACTCCATTTGAATCCAAATTCTCAGCTGGTCGCTTTCAGTTGCCCAGCAGCACAGTGAGTACAGCACGAACGTTTGGCTTCTGCTCCCACAGCAGAAGTGCCAGGATTGAAAGCTTGTGCTGGACCTGTTCAGCACACAATCACCTTTACATTGGTGCATCCATCGTTGCTTTCACTGCTCCCTTTCATACAGGAAAAGCATTTGAATGGAATCAGTTCAGAGCCTGCTCTCTGCTGGCAGCAACACAGTCAGCACAGAAAGAACAGTGGCATCTGCTCCCACAGCAGAAGAACCAGCAGGGAAAGCTAGTGCTGGGCCTCTTCAGCACACAGGCTGCTTTGCAACGGTGTCACCATCATTGCAGTCTCTCCTCGGTTTCATACCTAAAACTCCATTTGAATCCAAATTCTCAGCTGGTCGCTCTCAGCTGCCCAGCAGCACAGTGAGTACAGCACGAATGTTTGGCTTCCTCAGCTGGTCGCTTTCAGTTGCCCAGCAGCACAGTGAGTACAGCACGAACGTTTGGCTTCTGCTCCCACAGCAGAAGAGCCAGGATTGAAAGCTTGTGCTGGACCTGTTCAGCACACAATCACCTTTACATTGGTGCATCCATCGTTGCTTTCACTGCTCCCTTTCATACAGGAAAAGCATTTGAATGGAATCAGTTCAGAGCCTGCTCTCTGCTGCGCAGCAACACAGTCAGCACAGAATGAACAGTGGCATCTGCTCCCACAGCAGAAGAACCAGCAGGGAAAGCTAGTGCTGGGCCTCTTCAGCACACAGGCTGCTTTGCAACGGTGTCACCATCATTGCAGTCTCTCCTCGGTTTCATACCTAAAACTCCATTTGAATCCAAATTCTCAGCTGGTCGCTTTCAGTTGCCCAGCAGCACAGTGAGTACAGCACGAACGTTTGGCTTCTGCTCCCACAGCAGAAGAGCCAGGATTGAAAGCTTGTGCTGGACCTGTTCAGCACACAATCACCTTTACATTGGTGCATCCATCGTTGCTTTCACTGCTCCCTTTCATACAGGAAAAGCATTTGAATGGAATCAGTTCAGAGCCTGCTCTCTGCTGCGCAGCAACACTGTCAGCACAGAATGAACAGTGGCATCTGCTCCCACAGCAGAAGAACCAGCAGGGAAAGCTAGTGCTGGGCCTCTTCAGCACACAGGCTGCTTTGCAACGGTGTCACCATCATTGCAGTCTCTCCTCGGTTTCATACCTAAAACTCCATTTGAATCCAAATTCTCAGCTGGTCGCTTTCAGTTGCCCAGCAGCACAGTGAGTACAGCACGAACGTTTGGCTTCTGCTCCCACAGCAGAAGAGCCAGGATTGAAAGCTTGTGCTGGACCTGTTCAGCACACAATCACCTTTACATTGGTGCATCCATCGTTGCTTTCACTGCTCCCTTTCATACAGGAAAAGCATTTGAATGGAATCAGTTCAGAGCCTGCTCTCTGCTGCGCAGCAACACTGTCAGCACAGAATGAACAGTGGCATCTGCTCCCACAGCAGAAGAACCAGCAGGGAAAGCTAGTGCTGGGCCTCTTCAGCACACAGGCTGCTTTGCAACGGTGTCACCATCATTGCAGTCTCTCCTCGGTTTCATACCTAAAACTCCATTTGAATCCAAATTCTCAGCTGGTCGCTTTCAGTTGCCCAGCAGCACAGTGAGTACAGCACGAACGTTTGGCTTCTGCTCCCACAGCAGAAGAGCCAGGATTGAAAGCTTGTGCTGGACCTGTTCAGCACACAATCACCTTTACATTGGTGCATCCATCGTTGCTTTCACTGCTCCCTTTCATACAGGAAAAGCATTTGAATGGAATCAGTTCAGAGCCTGCTCTCTGCTGGCAGCAACACTGTCAGCACAGAAAGAACAGTGGCATCTGCTCCCACAGCAGAAGAACCAGCAGGGAAAGCTAGTGCTGGGCCTCTTCAGCACACAGGCTGCTTTGCAACGGTGTCACCATCATTGCAGTCTCTCCTCGGTTTCATACCTAAAACTCCATTTGAATCCAAATTCTCAGCTGGTCGCTTTCAGTTGCCCAGCAGCACAGTGAGTACAGCACGAACGTTTGGCTTCTGCTCCCACAGCAGAAGAGCCAGGATTGAAAGCTTGTGCTGGACCTGTTCAGCACACAATCACCTTTACATTGGTGCATCCATCGTTGCTTTCACTGCTCCCTTTCATACAGGAAAAGCATTTGAATGGAATCAGTTCAGAGCCTGCTCTCTGCTGGCAGCAACACAGTCAGCACAGAATGAACAGTGGCATCTGCTCCCACAGCAGAAGAACCAGCAGGGAAAGCTAGTGCTGGGCCTCTTCAGCACACAGGCTGCTTTGCAACGGTGTCACCATCATTGCAGTCTCTCCTCGGTTTCATACCTAAAACTCCATTTGAATCCAAATTCTCAGCTGGTCGCTTTCAGTTGCCCAGCAGCACAGTGAGTACAGCACGAACGTTTGGCTTCTGCTCCCACAGCAGAAGAGCCAGGATTGAAAGCTTGTGCTGGACCTGTTCAGCACACAATCACCTTTACATTGGTGCATCCATCGTTGCTTTCACTGCTCCCTTTCATACAGGAAAAGCATTTGAATGGAATCAGTTCAGAGCCTGCTCTCTGCTGGCAGCAACACAGTCAGCACAGAAAGAACAGTGGCATCTGCTCCCACAGCAGAAGAACCAGCAGGGAAAGCTAGTGCTGGGCCTCTTCAGCACACAGGCTGCTTTGCAACGGTGTCACCATCATTGCAGTCTCTCCTCGGTTTCATACCTAAAACTCCATTTGAATCCAAATTCTCAGCTGGTCGCTTTCAGTTGCCCAGCAGCACAGTGAGTACAGCACGAACGTTTGGCTTCTGCTCCCACAGCAGAAGAGCCAGGATTGAAAGCTTGTGCTGGACCTGTTCAGCACACAATCACCTTTACATTGGTGCATCCATCGTTGCTTTCACTGCTCCCTTTCATACAGGAAAAGCATTTGAATGGAATCAGTTCAGAGCCTGCTCTCTGCTGGCAGCAACACTGTCAGCACAGAAGAACAGTGGCATCTGCTCCCACAGCAGAAGAACCAGCAGGGAAAGCTAGTGCTGGGCCTCTTCAGCACACAGGCTGCTTTGCAACGGTGTCACCATCATTGCAGTCTCTCCTCGGTTTCATACCTAAAACTCCATTTGAATCCAAATTCTCAGCTGGTCGCTTTCAGTTGCCCAGCAGCACAGTGAGTACAGCACGAACGTTTGGCTTCTGCTCCCACAGCAGAAGAGCCAGGATTGAAAGCTTGTGCTGGACCTGTTCAGCACACAATCACCTTTACATTGGTGCATCCATCGTTGCTTTCACTGCTCCCTTTCATACAGGAAAAGCATTTGAATGGAATCAGTTCAGAGCCTGCTCTCTGCTGGCAGCAACACAGTCAGCACAGAAAGAACAGTGGCATCTGCTCCCACAGCAGAAGAACCAGCAGGGAAAGCTAGTGCTGGGCCTCTTCAGCACACAGGCTGCTTTGCAACGGTGTCACCATCATTGCAGTCTCTCCTCGGTTTCATACCTAAAACTCCATTTGAATCCAAATTCTCAGCTGGTCGCTTTCAGTTGCCCAGCAGCACAGTGAGTACAGCACGAACGTTTGGCTTCTGCTCCCACAGCAGAAGAGCCAGGATTGAAAGCTTGTGCTGGACCTGTTCAGCACACAATCACCTTTACATTGGTGCATCCATCGTTGCTTTCACTGCTCCCTTTCATACAGGAAAAGCATTTGAATGGAATCAGTTCAGAGCCTGCTCTCTGCTGCGCAGCAACACTGTCAGCACAGAATGAACAGTGGCATCTGCTCCCACAGCAGAAGAACCAGCAGGGAAAGCTAGTGCTGGGCCTCTTCAGCACACAGGCTGCTTTGCAACGGTGTCACCATCATTGCAGTCTCTCCTCGGTTTCATACCTAAAACTCCATTTGAATCCAAATTCTCAGTTGGTCGCTTTCAGTTGCCCAGCAGCACAGTGAGTACAGCACGAACGTTTGGCTTCTGCTCCCACAGCAGAAGTGTCAGGATTGAAAGCTTGTGCTGGACCTGTTCAGCACACAATCACCTTTACATTGGTGCATCCATCGTTGCTTTCACTGCTCCCTTTCATACAGGAAAAGCATTTGAATGGAATCAGTTCAGAGCCTGCTCTCTGCTGGCAGCAACACAGTCAGCACAGAAAGAACAGTGGCATCTGCTCCCACAGCAGAAGAACCAGCAGGGAAAGCTAGTGCTGGGCCTCTTCAGCACACAGGCTGCTTTGCAACGGTGTCACCATCATTGCAGTCTCTCCTCGGTTTCATACCTAAAACTCCATTTGAATCCAAATTCTCAGCTGGTCGCTTTCAGCTGCCCAGCAGCACAGTGAGTACAGCACGAACGTTTGGCTTCTGCTCCCACAGCAGAAGAGCCAGGATTGAAAGCTTGTGCTGGACCTGTTCAGCACACAATCACCTTTACATTGGTGCATCCATCGTTGCTTTCACTGCTCCCTTTCATACAGGAAAAGCATTTGAATGGAATCAGTTCAGAGCCTGCTCTCTGCTGCGCAGCAACACAGTCAGCACAGAATGAACAGTGGCATCTGCTCCCACAGCAGAAGAACCAGCAGGGAAAGCTAGTGCTGGGCCTCTTCAGCACACAGGCTGCTTTGCAACGGTGTCACCATCATTGCAGTCTCTCCTCGGTTTCATACCTAAAACTCCATTTGAATCCAAATTCTCAGCTGGTCGCTTTCAGTTGCCCAGCAGCACAGTGAGTACAGCACGAACGTTTGGCTTCTGCTCCCACAGCAGAAGAGCCAGGATTGAAAGCTTGTGCTGGACCTGTTCAGCACACAATCACCTTTACATTGGTGCATCCATCGTTGCTTTCACTGCTCCCTTTCATACAGGAAAAGCATTTGAATGGAATCAGTTCAGAGCCTGCTCTCTGCTGCGCAGCAACACAGTCAGCACAGAAAGAACAGTGGCATCTGCTCCCACAGCAGAAGAACCAGCAGGGAAAGCTAGTGCTGGGCCTCTTCAGCACACAGGCTGCTTTGCAACGGTGTCACCATCATTGCAGTCTCTCCTCGGTTTCATACCTAAAACTCCATTTGAATCCAAATTCTCAGCTGGTCTCTCTCAGCTGCAGGCAGCACAGTGAGTACAGCACGAACGTTTGGCTTCTGCTCCCACAGCAGAAGAGCCAGGATTGAAAGCTTGTGCTGGACCTGTTCAGCACACAATCACCTTTACATTGGTGCATCCATCGTTGCTTTCACTGCTCCCTTTCATACAGGAAAAGCATTTGAATGGAATCAGTTCAGAGCCTGCTCTCTGCTGGCAGCAACACAGTCAGCACAGAATGAACAGTGGCATCTGCTCCCACAGCAGAAGAACCAGCAGGGAAAGCTAGTGCTGGGCCTCTTCAGCACACAGGCTGCTTTGCAACGGGATTGAAAGCTGATGCTGGACCTGTTCAGCACACAATCACCTTTACATTGGTGCATCCATTGTTGCTTTCACTGCTCCCTTTCATACAGGAAAATCATTTGAATGGAATCAGTTCAGAGCCTGCTCTCTGCTGGCAGCAACACAGTCAGCACAGAAAGAACAGTGGCATCTGCTCCCACAGCAGAAGTACGAGCAGGGAAAGCTAGTGCTGGGCCTTTTCAGCACACAGGCTGCTTTGCAACGGTGTCACCATCATTGCAGTCTCTCCTCGGTTTCATACCTAAAACTCCATTTGAATCCAAATTCTCAGCTGGTCTCTCTCAGCTGCCCAGCAGCACAGCGAGTACAGCGTGAACGTTTGGCCTCTGCTCCCACAGCAGAAGAGCCAGGAGGGAAAGCTGGTGCTGGGCCTGTTCAGCACACAATCACCTTTACATCGGTGCATCCATCGTTGCTTTCACTGCTCCCTTTCATACAGGAAAAGCATTTGAATGGAATCAGTCCAGAACCTGCTCTCTGCTGGCAGCAACACAGTCAGCACAGAAAGAACAGTGGCATCTGCTCCCACAGCAGAAGAACCAGCAGGGAAAGCTAGTGCTGGGCCTCTTCAGCACACAGGCTGCTTTGCAACGGTGTCACCATCATTGCAGTCTCTCCTCGGTTTCATACCTAAAAGTCCATTTGAATCCAAATTCTCAGCTGGTCGCTCTCAGCTGCAGGCAGCACAGTGAGTACAGCACGAACGTTTGGCCTCTGCTCCCACAGCAGAAGAGCCAGGATTGAAAGCTTGTGCTGGACCTGTTCAGCACACAATCACCTTTACATTGGTGCATCCATCGTTGCTTTCACTGCTCCCTTTCATACAGGAAAAGCATTTGAATGGAATCAGTTCAGAGCCTGCTCTCTGCTGCGCAGCAACACAGTCAGCACAGAACGAACAGTGGCATCTGCTCCCACAGCAGAAGAACCAGCAGGGAAAGCTAGTGCTGGGCCTCTTCAGCACACAGGCTGCTTTGCAACGGTGTCACCATCATTGCAGTCTCTCCTCGGTTTCATACCTAAAACTCCATTTGAATCCAAATTCTCAGCTGGTCGCTCTCAGCTGCAGGCAGCACAGTGAGTACAGCACGAACGTTTGGCTTCTGCTCCCACAGCAGAAGAGCCAGGATTGAAAGCTGTGCTGGACCTGTTCAGCACACAATCACCTTTACATTGGTGCATCCATCGTTGCTTTCACTGCTCCCTTTCATACAGGAAAAGCATTTGAATGGAATCAGTTCAGAGCCTGCTCTCTGCTGCGCAGCAACACAGTCAGCACAGAAAGAACAGTGGCATCTGCTCCCACAGCAGAAGAACCAGCAGGGAAAGCTAGTGCTGGGCCTCTTCAGCACACAGGCTGCTTTGCAACGGTGTCACCATCATTGCAGTCTCTCCTCGGTTTCATACCTAAAAGTCCATTTGAATCCAAATTCTCAGCTGGTCGCTCTCAGCTGCCCAGCAGCACAGTGAGTACAGCACGAACGTTTGGCTTCTGCTCCCACAGCAGAAGAGCCAGGATTGAAAGCTTGTGCTGGACCTGTTCAGCACACAATCACCTTTACATTGGTGCATCCATCGTTGCTTTCACTGCTCCCTTTCATACAGGAAAAGCATTTGAATGGAATCAGTTCAGAGCCTGCTCTCTGCTGCGCAGCAACACAGTCAGCACAGAAAGAACAGTGGCATCTGCTCCCACAGCAGAAGAACCAGCAGGGAAAGCTAGTGCTGGGCCTCTTCAGCACACAGGCTGCTTTGCAACGGTGTCACCATCATTGCAGTCTCTCCTCGGTTTCATACCTAAAACTCCATTTGAATCCAAATTCTCAGCTGGTCTCTCTCAGCTGCAGGCAGCACAGTGAGTACAGCACGAACGTTTGGCTTCTGCTCCCACAGCAGAAGAGCCAGGATTGAAAGCTTGTGCTGGACCTGTTCAGCACACAATCACCTTTACATTGGTGCATCCATCGTTGCTTTCACTGCTCCCTTTCATACAGGAAAAGCATTTGAATGGAATCAGTTCAGAGCCTGCTCTCTGCTGGCAGCAACACAGTCAGCACAGAATGAACAGTGGCATCTGCTCCCACAGCAGAAGAACCAGCAGGGAAAGCTAGTGCTGGGCCTCTTCAGCACACAGGCTGCTTTGCAACGGTGTCACCATCATTGCAGTCTCTCCTCGGTTTCATACCTAAAACTCCATTTGAATCCAAATTCTCAGCTGGTCGCTCTCAGCTGCAGGCAGCACAGTGAGTACAGCACGAACGTTTGGCTCTGCTCCCACAGCTCCCACAGCAGAAGCTCCCTTTCATACAGGAAAAGCATTTGAATGGAATCAGTTCAGAGCCTGCTCTCTGCTGCGCAGCTGTCAGCACAGAAAGAACAGGAACCAGCAGGGAAAGCTAGTGCTGGGCCTCATCAGCACACAGGCAGCTTTGAATCCAACGGTGTCAGCTGCCCAGCTGTGAAAGCTTGTGCTGGACCTGTTCAGCACACAATCACCTTTACATTGGTGCATCCATCGTTGCTTTCACTGCTCCCTTTCATACAGGAAAAGCATTTGAATGGAATCAGTTCAGAGCCTGCTCTCTGCTGCGCAGCAACACAGTCAGCACAGAAAGAACAGTGGCATCTGCTCCCACAGCAGAAGAACCAGCAGGGAAAGCTAGTGCTGGGCCTCTTCAGCACACAGGCTGCTTTGCAACGGTGTCACCATCATTGCAGTCTCTCCTCGGTTTCATACCTAAAACTCCATTTGAATCCAAATTCTCAGCTGGTCTCTCTCAGCTGCAGGCAGCACAGTGAGTACAGCACGAACGTTTGGCTTCTGCTCCCACAGCAGAAGAGCCAGGATTGAAAGCTTGTGCTGGACCTGTTCAGCACACAATCACCTTTACATTGGTGCATCCATCGTTGCTTTCACTGCTCCCTTTCATACAGGAAAAGCATTTGAATGGAATCAGTTCAGAGCCTGCTCTCTGCTGCGCAGCAACACAGTCAGCACAGAAAGAACAGTGGCATCTGCTCCCACAGCAGAAGAACCAGCAGGGAAAGCTAGTGCTGGGCCTCTTCAGCACACAGGCTGCTTTGCAACGGTGTCACCATCATTGCAGTCTCTCCTCGGTTTCATACCTAAAAGTCCATTTGAATCCAAATTCTCAGCTGGTCGCTCTCAGCTGCAGGCAGCACAGTGAGTACAGCACGAACGTTTGGCCTCTGCTCCCACAGCAGAAGTGTCAGGATTGAAAGCTTGTGCTGGACCTGTTCAGCACACAATCACCTTTACATTGGTGCATCCATCGTTGCTTTCACTGCTCCCTTTCATACAGGAAAAGCATTTGAATGGAATCAGTTCAGAGCCTGCTCTCTGCTGCGCAGCAACACAGTCAGCACAGAATGAACAGTGGCATCTGCTCCCACAGCAGAAGAACCAGCAGGGAAAGCTAGTGCTGGGCCTCTTCAGCACACAGGCTGCTTTGCAACGGTGTCACCATCATTGCAGTCTCTCCTCGGTTTCATACCTAAAACTCCATTTGAATCCAAATTCTCAGCTGGTCGCTCTCAGCTGCCCAGCAGCACAGTGAGTACAGCACGAACGTTTGGCTTCTGCTCCCACAGCAGAAGAGCCAGGATTGAAAGCTTGTGCTGGACCTGTTCAGCACACAATCACCTTTACATTGGTGCATCCATCGTTGCTTTCACTGCTCCCTTTCATACAGGAAAAGCATTTGAATGGAATCAGTTCAGAGCCTGCTCTCTGCTGCGCAGCAACACAGTCAGCACAGAAAGAACAGTGGCATCTGCTCCCACAGCAGAAGAACCAGCAGGGAAAGCTAGTGCTGGGCCTCTTCAGCACACAGGCTGCTTTGCAACGGTGTCACCATCATTGCAGTCTCTCCTCGGTTTCATACCTAAAACTCCATTTGAATCCAAATTCTCAGCTGGTCGCTCTCAGCTGCAGGCAGCACAGTGAGTACAGCACGAACGTTTGGCTTCTGCTCCCACAGCAGAAGAGCCAGGATTGAAAGCTTGTGCTGGACCTGTTCAGCACACAATCACCTTTACATTGGTGCATCCATCGTTGCTTTCACTGCTCCCTTTCATACAGGAAAAGCATTTGAATGGAATCAGTTCAGAGCCTGCTCTCTGCTGGCAGCAACACAGTCAGCACAGAAAGAACAGTGGCATCTGCTCCCACAGCAGAAGAACCAGCAGGGAAAGCTAGTGCTGGGCCTCTTCAGCACACAGGCTGCTTTGCAACGGTGTCACCATCATTGCAGTCTCTCCTCGGTTTCATACCTAAAAGTCCATTTGAATCCAAATTCTCAGCTGGTCTCTCTCAGCTGCCCAGCAGCACAGTGAGTACAGCACGAACGTTTGGCTTCTGCTCCCACAGCAGAAGAGCCAGGATTGAAAGCTTGTGCTGGACCTGTTCAGCACACAATCACCTTTACATTGGTGCATCCATCGTTGCTTTCACTGCTCCCTTTCATACAGGAAAAGCATTTGAATGGAATCAGTTCAGAGCCTGCTCTCTGCTGGCAGCAACACAGTCAGCACAGAAAGAACAGTGGCATCTGCTCCCACAGCAGAAGAACCAGCAGGGAAAGCTAGTGCTGGGCCTCTTCAGCACACAGGCTGCTTTGCAACGGTGTCACCATCATTGCAGTCTCTCCTCGGTTTCATACCTAAAACTCCATTTGAATCCAAATTCTCAGCTGGTCGCTCTCAGCTGCAGGCAGCACAGTGATTACAGCACGAACGTTTGGCCTCTGCTCCCACAGCAGAAGTGTCAGGATTGAAAGCTGGTGCTGGACCTGTTCAGCACACAATCACCTTTACATTGGTGCATCCATCGTTGCTTTCACTGCTCCCTTTCATACAGGAAAAGCATTTGAATGGAATCAGTTCAGAGCCTGCTCTCTGCTGGCAGCAACACAGTCAGCACAGAAAGAACAGTGGCATCTGCTCCCACAGCAGAAGAACCAGCAGGGAAAGCTAGTGCTGGGCCTCTTCAGCACACAGGCTGCTTTGCAACGGTGTCACCATCATTGCAGTCTCTCCTCGGTTTCATACCTAAAAGTCCATTTGAATCCAAATTCTCAACTGGTCTCTCTCAGCTGCAGGCAGCACAGTGAGTACAGCACGAACGTTTGGCTTCTGCTCCCACAGCAGAAGAGCCAGGATTGAAAGCTTGTGCTGGACCTGTTCAGCACACAATCACCTTTACATTGGTGCATCCATTGTTGCTTTCACTGCTCCCTTTCATACAGGAAAATCATTTGAATGGAATCAGTTCAGAGCCTGCTCTCTGCTGGCAGCAACACAGTCAGCACAGAAAGAACAGTGGCATCTGCTCCCACAGCAGAAGTACGAGCAGGGAAAGCTAGTGCTGGGCCTTTTCAGCACACAGGCTGCTTTGCAACGGTGTCACCATCATTGCAGTCTCTCCTCAGTTTCATACCTAAAACTCCATTTGAATCCAAATTCTCAGCTGGTCTCTCTCAGCTGCCCAGCAGCACAGCGAGTACAGCGTGAACGTTTGGCCTCTGCTCCCACAGCAGAAGAGCCAGGAGGGAAAGCTGGTGCTGGGCCTGTTCAGCACACAATCACCTTTACATCGGTGCATCCATCGTTGCTTTCACTGCTCCCTTTCATACACGAAAAGCATTTGAATGGAATCAGTCCAGAACCTGCTCTCTGCTACGCAGCAACACAGTCAGCACTGAATGAACAGTGGCATCTGCTCCCACAGCAGAAGAACCAGCAGGGAAAGCTAGTGCTGGGCCTCTTCAGCACACAGGCTGCTTTGCAACGGTGTCACCATCATTGCAGTCTCTCCTCGGTTTCATACCTAAAAGTCCATTTGAATCCAAATTCTCAACTGGTCTCTCTCAGCTGCAGGCAGCACAGTGAGTACAGCACGAACGTTTGGCCTCTGCTCCCACAGCAGAAGAGCCAGGAGGGAAAGCTGGTGCTGGACCTGTTCAGCACACAATCACCTTTACATTGGTGCATCCATCGTTGCTTTCACTGCTCCCTTTCATACAGGAAAATCATTTGAATGGTATCAGTTCAGAGCCTGCTCTCTGCTGCGCAGCCACACAGTCAGCACAGAACAAAGAGTGGCATC
>NW_026916017.1:0-50715 GCF_034315485.1 Pezoporus occidentalis
CTGAAAGGCCCCGCACCAAACTTTCCTCCTGGCCCTTTTGCTGTGGGAGCAGAAGCCAAAAGTTCGTTCTGTTCCCGTGTTTCCCGCAGCGAGAGCAGGGTGGGAAATTTATTCAAATGTTTTGTATGAAAGAGGAGAGAAAGCAAGATGGTGCACCTGAAAGGGTGTGTGCTGAAAGGCCCCGCACAGCTTTCCTCTGGCTTCTGCTGTGGGAGCAGAAGCCACCGTTCTGTGCTGCTTGTTTCTGCCGCAGAGAGCAGGCCTGAATTTATTCAAATGCTTTTTGGGATGAAAGGGGGGAGGAAAGCAACGATGGTGCACCTTGAAAGGTGTGTGCTGAAAGGCCCCGCACAAACTTTCCTCCCGGTTTTTTGCTGTGGGAGCAGAGCCAAACGTTCGTTCTGTCTCCCGTGTTTCCCGCAGCGAGAGCACAGCTTGGGAAATTTATTCAAATGGCTTTTGTATGAAAGGGGGGAGGAAAGCAACGATGGTGCACCTTGAAAGGTGATTGTGCGCGACAGGTCCATACCAACGGAACCCCTAATTTCTGCTGTGGGAGCAGAGGCCAAACGTTCGTGCTGTACTCACTGTGCTGCCTGCAGCTGAGAGCGACCAGCTGAGAATTTGGATTCAAATGGACTTTTAGGTATGAAACCGAGGAGAGACTGCAATGATGGTGACACCGTTGCAAAGCAGCCTGTGTGCTGAAGAGGCCCAGCACTAGCTTTCCCTGCTGGTTCTTCTGCTGTGGGAGCAGATGCCACTGTTCTTTTTGTGCTGTGTTGCTGCGCAGCAGAGAGCAGGCTCTGAACTGATTCCATTCAAATGCTTTTCCTGTATGAAAGGGAGCAGTGAAAGCAACGATGGATGCACCAATGTAAAGGTGATTGTGTGCTGAACAGGTCCAGCACAAGCTTTCAATCCTGGCTCTTCTGCTGTGGGAGCAGAAGCCAAACGTTCGTGCTGTGCTCACTGTGCTGCTGGGCAGCTGAAAGCGACCAGCTGAGAATTTGGATTCAAATGGACTTTTAGGTATGAAACCGAGGAGAGACTGCAATGATGGTGACACCGTTGCAAAGCAGCCTGTGTGCTGAAGAGGCCCAGCACTAGCTTTCCCTGCTGGTTCTTCTGCTGTGGGAGCAGATGCCACTGTTCTTTCTGTGCTGACTGTGTTGCTGCCAGCAGAGAGCAGGCTCTGAACTGATTCCATTCAAATGCTTTTCCTGTATGAAAGGGAGCAGTGAAAGCAACGATGGATGCACCAATGTAAAGGTGATTGTGTGCTGAACAGGTCCAGCACAAGCTTTCAATCCTGGCTCTTCTGCTGTGGGAGCAGAAGCCAAACGTTTGTGCTGTACTCACTGTGCTGCCTGGGCAACTGAAGCGACCAGCTGAGAATTTGGATTCAAATGGAGTTTTAGGTATGAAACCGAGGAGAGACTGCAATGATGGTGACACCGTTGCAAAGCAGCCTGTGTGCTGAAGAGGCCCAGCACTAGCTTTCCCTGCTGGTTCTTCTGCTGTGGGAGCAGATGCCACTGTTCTTTCTGTGCTGACTGTGTTGCTGCGCAGCAGAGAGCAGGCTCTGAACTGATTCCATTCAAATGCTTTTCCTGTATGAAAGGGAGCAGTGAAAGCAACGATGGATGCACCAATGTAAAGGTGATTGTGTGCTGAACAGGTCCAGCACAAGCTTTCAATCCTGGCACTTCTGCTGTGGGAGCAGAAGCCAAACGTTCGTGCTGTACTCACTGTGCTGCTGGGCAGCTGACAGCGACCAGCTGAGAATTTGGATTCAAATGGAGTTTTAGGTATGAAACCGAGGAGAGACTGCAATGATGGTGACACCGTTGCAAAGCAGCCTGTGTGCTGAAGAGGCCCAGCACTAGCTTTCCCTGCTGGTTCTTCTGCTGTGGGAGCAGATGCCACTGTTCGTTCTGTGCTGACTGTGTTGCTGCGCAGCAGAGAGCAGGCTCTGAACTGATTCCATTCAAATGCTTTTCCTGTATGAAAGGGAGCAGTGAAAGCAACGATGGATGCACCAATGTAAAGGTGATTGTGTGCTGAACAGGTCCAGCACAAGCTTTCAATCCTGACAATTCTGCTGTGGGAGCAGAGGCCAAACGTTCGTGCTGTACTCACTGTGCTGCTGGGCAGCTGAAAGCGACCAGCTGAGAATTTGGATTCAAATGGAGTTTTAGGTATGAAACCGAGGAGAGACTGCAATGATGGTGACACCGTTGCAAAGCAGCCTGTGTGCTGAAGAGGCCCAGCACTAGCTTTCCCTGCTGGTTCTTCTGCTGTGGGAGCAGATGCCACTGTTCATTCTGTGCTGACTGTGTTGCTGCGCAGCAGAGAGCAGGCTCTGAACTGATTCCATTCAAATGCTTTTCCTGTATGAAAGGGAGCAGTGAAAGCAACGATGGATGCACCAATGTAAAGGTGATTGTGTGCTGAACAGGTCCAGCACAAGCTTTCCCTCCTGGCTCTTCTGCTGTGGGAGCAGAAGCCAAATGTTCGTGCTGTACTCACTGTGCTGCCTGCAGCTGAGAGAGACCAGCTGAGAATTTGGATTCAAATGGAGTTTTATGTATGAAACCGAGGAGAGACTGCAATGATGGTGACACCGTTGCAAAGCAGCCTGTGTGAGAAGAGGCCCAGCACTAGCTTTCCCTGCTGGTTCTTCTGCTGTGGGAGCAGATGCCACTGTTCTTTCTGTGCTGACTGTGTTGCTGCCAGCAGAGAGCAGGCTCTGAACTGATTCCATTCAAATGCTTTTCCTGTATGAAAGGGAGCAGTGAAAGCAACGATGGATGCACCAATGTAAAGGTGATTGTGTGCTGAACAGGTCCAGCACAAGCTTTCAATCCTGGCTCTTCTGCTGTGGGAGCAGAAGCCAAACGTTCGTGCTGTACTCACTGTGCTGCCTGCAGCTGAGAGAGAGCAGCTGAGAATTTGGATTCAAATGGAGTTTTAGGTATGAAACGGAGAGACTGCAATGATGGTGACACCGTTGCAAAGCAGCCTGTGTGCTGAAGAGGCCCAGCACTAGCTTTCCCTGCTGGTTCTTCTGCTGTGGGAGCAGATGCCACTGTTCGTTCTGTGCTGACTGTGTTGCTGCGCAGCAGAGAGCAGGCTCTGAACTGATTCCATTCAAATGCTTTTCCTGTATGAAAGGGAGCAGTGAAAGCAACGATGGATGCACCAATGTAAAGGTGATTGTGTGCTGAACAGGTCCAGCACAAGCTTTCAATCCTGGCTCTTCTGCTGTGGGAGCAGAAGCCAAACGTTCGTGCTGTACTCACTGTGCTGCCTGCAGCTGAGAGCGACCAGCTGAGAATTTGGATTCAAATGGACTTTTAGGTATGAAACCGAGGAGAGACTGCAATGATGGTGACACCGTTGCAAAGCAGCCTGTGTGCTGAAGAGGCCCAGCACTAGCTTTCCCTGCTGGTTCTTCTGCTGTGGGAGCAGATGCCACTGTTCTTTCTGTGCTGACTGTGTTGCTGCGCAGCAGAGAGCAGGCTCTGAACTGATTCCATTCAAATGCTTTTCCTGTATGAAAGGGAGCAGTGAAAGCAACGATGGATGCACCAATGTAAAGGTGATTGTGTGCTGAACAGGTCCAGCACCAGCTTTCAATCCTGACACTTCTGCTGTGGGAGCAGAGGCCAAACGTTCGTGCTGTACTCACTGTGCTGCCTGCAGCTGAGAGCGACCAGCTGAGAATTTGGATTCAAATGGACTTTTAGGTATGAAACCGAGGAGAGACTGCAATGATGGTGACACCGTTGCAAAGCAGCCTGTGTGCTGAAGAGGCCCAGCACTAGCTTTCCCTGCTGGTTCTTCTGCTGTGGGAGCAGATGCCACTGTTCGTTCTGTGCTGACTGTGTTGCTGCCAGCAGAGAGCAGGCTCTGAACTGATTCCATTCAAATGCTTTTCCTGTATGAAAGGGAGCAGTGAAAGCAACGATGGATGCACCAATGTAAAGGTGATTGTGTGCTGAACAGGTCCAGCACAAGCTTTCAATCCTGGCTCTTCTGCTGTGGGAGCAGAAGCCAAACGTTCGTGCTGTACTCACTGTGCTGCCTGCAGCTGAGAGCGACCAGCTGAGAATTTGGATTCAAATGGACTTTTAGGTATGAAACCGAGGAGAGACTGCAATGATGGTGACACCGTTGCAAAGCAGCCTGTGTGCTGAAGAGGCCCAGCACTAGCTTTCCCTGCTGGTTCTTCTGCTGTGGGAGCAGATGCCACTGTTCTTTCTGTGCTGACTGTGTTGCTGCGCAGCAGAGAGCAGGCTCTGAACTGATTCCATTCAAATGCTTTTCCTGTATGAAAGGGAGCAGTGAAAGCAACGATGGATGCACCAATGTAAAGGTGATTGTGTGCTGAACAGGTCCAGCACCAGCTTTCAATCCTGGCTCTTCTGCTGTGGGAGCAGAAGCCAAACGTTCGTGCTGTACTCACTGTGCTGCTGCAGCTGAGAGCGACCAGCTGAGAATTTGGATTCAAATGGACTTTTAGGTATGAAACCGAGGAGAGACTGCAATGATGGTGACACCGTTGCAAAGCAGCCTGTGTGCTGAAGAGGCCCAGCACTAGCTTTCCCTGCTGGTTCTTCTGCTGTGGGAGCAGATGCCACTGTTCGTTCTGTGCTGACTGTGTTGCTGCGCAGCAGAGAGCAGGCTCTGAACTGATTCCATTCAAATGCTTTTCCTGTATGAAAGGGAGCAGTGAAAGCAACGATGGATGCACCAATGTAAAGGTGATTGTGTGCTGAACAGGTCCAGCACAAGCTTTCAATCCTGACTCTTCTGCTGTGGGAGCAGAAGCCAAACGTTCGTGCTGTACTCACTGTGCTGCTGGGCAGCTGAAAGCGACCAGCTGAGAATTTGGATTCAAATGGACTTTTAGGTATGAAACCGAGGAGAGACTGCAATGATGGTGACACCGTTGCAAAGCAGCCTGTGTGCTGAAGAGGCCCAGCACTAGCTTTCCCTGCTGGTTCTTCTGCTGTGGGAGCAGATGCCACTGTTCTTTCTGTGCTGACTGTGTTGCTGCCAGCAGAGAGCAGGCTCTGAACTGATTCCATTCAAATGCTTTTCCTGTATGAAAGGGAGCAGTGAAAGCAACGATGGATGCACCAATGTAAAGGTGATTGTGTGCTGAACAGGTCCAGCACAAGCTTTCAATCCTGGCTCTTCTGCTGTGGGAGCAGAAGCCAAACGTTCGTGCTGTACTCACTGTGCTGCCTGCAGCTGAGAGCGACCAGCTGAGAATTTGGATTCAAATGGACTTTTAGGTATGAAACCGAGGAGAGACTGCAATGATGGTGACACCGTTGCAAAGCAGCCTGTGTGCTGAAGAGGCCCAGCACTAGCTTTCCCTGCTGGTTCTTCTGCTGTGGGAGCAGATGCCACTGTTCGTTCTGTGCTGACTGTGTTGCTGCGCAGCAGAGAGCAGGCTCTGAACTGATTCCATTCAAATGCTTTTCCTGTATGAAAGGGAGCAGTGAAAGCAACGATGGATGCACCAATGTAAAGGTGATTGTGTGCTGAACAGGTCCAGCACAAGCTTTCAATCCTGACACTTCTGCTGTGGGAGCAGAAGCCAAACGTTCGTGCTGTACTCACTGTGCTGCCTGCAGCTGAGAGCGACCAGCTGAGAATTTGGATTCAAATGGACTTTTAGGTATGAAACCGAGGAGAGACTGCAATGATGGTGACACCGTTGCAAAGCAGCCTGTGTGCTGAAGAGGCCCAGCACTAGCTTTCCCTGCTGGTTCTTCTGCTGTGGGAGCAGATGCCACTGTTCATTCTGTGCTGACTGTGTTGCTGCGCAGCAGAGAGCAGGCTCTGAACTGATTCCATTCAAATGCTTTTCCTGTATGAAAGGGAGCAGTGAAAGCAACGATGGATGCACCAATGTAAAGGTGATTGTGTGCTGAACAGGTCCAGCACAAGCTTTCAATCCTGGCTCTTCTGCTGTGGGAGCAGAAGCCAAACGTTCGTGCTGTACTCACTGTGCTGCCTGCAGCTGAGAGCGACCAGCTGAGAATTTGGATTCAAATGGACTTTTAGGTATGAAACCGAGGAGAGACTGCAATGATGGTGACACCGTTGCAAAGCAGCCTGTGTGCTGAAGAGGCCCAGCACTAGCTTTCCCTGCTGGTTCTTCTGCTGTGGGAGCAGATGCCACTGTTCGTTCTGTGCTGACTGTGTTGCTGCGCAGCAGAGAGCAGGCTCTGAACTGATTCCATTCAAATGCTTTTCCTGTATGAAAGGGAGCAGTGAAAGCAACGATGGATGCACCAATGTAAAGGTGATTGTGTGCTGAACAGGTCCAGCACAAGCTTTCAATCCTGGCTCTTCTGCTGTGGGAGCAGAAGCCAAACGTTCGTGCTGTACTCACTGTGCTGCTGGGCAGCTGAAAGCGACCAGCTGAGAATTTGGATTCAAATGGAGTTTTAGGTATGAAACCGAGGAGAGACTGCAATGATGGTGACACCGTTGCAAAGCAGCCTGTGTGCTGAAGAGGCCCAGCACTAGCTTTCCCTGCTGGTTCTTCTGCTGTGGGAGCAGATGCCACTGTTCATTCTGTGCTGACTGTGTTGCTGCGCAGCAGAGAGCAGGCTCTGAACTGATTCCATTCAAATGCTTTTCCTGTATGAAAGGGAGCAGTGAAAGCAACGATGGATGCACCAATGTAAAGGTGATTGTGTGCTGAACAGGTCCAGCACAAGCTTTCAATCCTGGCTCTTCTGCTGTGGGAGCAGAAGCCAAACGTTCGTGCTGTACTCACTGTGCTGCCTGCAGCTGAGAGCGACCAGCTGAGAATTTGGATTCAAATGGAGTTTTAGGTATGAAACCGAGGAGAGACTGCAATGATGGTGACACCGTTGCAAAGCAGCCTGTGTGCTGAAGAGGCCCAGCACTAGCTTTCCCTGCTGGTTCTTCTGCTGTGGGAGCAGATGCCACTGTTCATTCTGTGCTGACTGTGTTGCTGCGCAGCAGAGAGCAGGCTCTGAACTGATTCCATTCAAATGCTTTTCCTGTATGAAAGGGAGCAGTGAAAGCAACGATGGATGCACCAATGTAAAGGTGATTGTGTGCTGAACAGGTCCAGCACAAGCTTTCAATCCTGGCTCTTCTGCTGTGGGAGCAGAAGCCAAACGTTCGTGCTGTACTCACTGTGCTGCTGGGCAGCTGAAAGCGACCAGCTGAGAATTTGGATTCAAATGGACTTTTAGGTATGAAACCGAGGAGAGACTGCAATGATGGTGACACCGTTGCAAAGCAGCCTGTGTGCTGAAGAGGCCCAGCACTAGCTTTCCCTGCTGGTTCTTCTGCTGTGGGAGCAGATGCCACTGTTCATTCTGTGCTGACTGTGTTGCTGCGCAGCAGAGAGCAGGCTCTGAACTGATTCCATTCAAATGCTTTTCCTGTATGAAAGGGAGCAGTGAAAGCAACGATGGATGCACCAATGTAAAGGTGATTGTGTGCTGAACAGGTCCAGCACCAGCTTTCAATCCTGACACTTCTGCTGTGGGAGCAGAGGCCAAACGTTCGTGCTGTACTCACTGTGCTGCCTGCAGCTGAGAGAGACCAGCTGAGAATTTGGATTCAAATGGACTTTTAGGTATGAAACCGAGGAGAGACTGCAATGATGGTGACACCGTTGCAAAGCAGCCTGTGTGCTGAAGAGGCCCAGCACTAGCTTTCCCTGCTGGTTCTTCTGCTGTGGGAGCAGATGCCACTGTTCATTCTGTGCTGACTGTGTTGCTGCGCAGCAGAGAGCAGGCTCTGAACTGATTCCATTCAAATGCTTTTCCTGTATGAAAGGGAGCAGTGAAAGCAACGATGGATGCACCAATGTAAAGGTGATTGTGTGCTGAACAGGTCCAGCACAAGCTTTCAATCCTGGCTCTTCTGCTGTGGGAGCAGAGGCCAAACGTTCGTGCTGTACTCACTGTGCTGCTGGGCAGCTGAGAGAGACCAGCTGAGAATTTGGATTCAAATGGACTTTTAGGTATGAAACCGAGGAGAGACTGCAATGATGGTGACACCGTTGCAAAGCAGCCTGTGTGCTGAAGAGGCCCAGCACTAGCTTTCCCTGCTGGTTCTTCTGCTGTGGGAGCAGATGCCACTGTTCATTCTGTGCTGACTGTGTTGCTGCGCAGCAGAGAGCAGGCTCTGAACTGATTCCATTCAAATGCTTTTCCTGTATGAAAGGGAGCAGTGAAAGCAACGATGGATGCACCAATGTAAAGGTGATTGTGTGCTGAACAGGTCCAGCACAAGCTTTCAATCCTGGCTCTTCTGCTGTGGGAGCAGAAGCCAAACGTTCGTGCTGTACTCACTGTGCTGCTGGGCAGCTGAGAGCGACCAGCTGAGAATTTGGATTCAAATGGACTTTTAGGTATGAAACCGAGGAGAGACTGCAATGATGGTGACACCGTTGCAAAGCAGCCTGTGTGCTGAAGTGGTGACACTGTTGCAAAGCAGCCTGTGTGCTGAAGAGGCCAGGCACTAGCTTTCCCTGCTGGTTCTTCTGCTGTGGGAGCAGATGCCACTGTTCATTCTGTGCTGACTGTGTTGCTGCGCAGCAGAGAGCAGGCTCTGAACTGATTCCATTCAAATGCTTTTCCTGTATGAAAGGGAGCAGTGAAAGCAACGATGGATGCACCAATGTAAAGGTGATTGTGTGCTGAACAGGTCCAGCACAGCTTTCCCTCCTGGCTCTTCTGCTGTGGGAGCAGAAGCCAAACGTTCGTGCTGTACTCACTGTGCTGCCTGCAGCTGAGAGCGACCAGCTGAGAATTTGGATTCAAATGGAGTTTTAGGTATGAAACCGAGGAGAGACTGCAATGATGGTGACACCGTTGCAAAGCAGCCTGTGTGCTGAAGAGGCCCAGCACTAGCTTTCCCTGCTGGTTCTTCTGCTGTGGGAGCAGATGCCACTGTTCATTCTGTGCTGACTGTGTTGCTGCGCAGCAGAGAGCAGGCTCTGAACTGATTCCATTCAAATGCTTTTCCTGTATGAAAGGGAGCAGTGAAAGCAACGATGGATGCACCAATGTAAAGGTGATTGTGTGCTGAACAGGTCCAGCACCAGCTTTCCCTCCTGGCTCTTCTGCTGTGGGAGCAGAGGCCAAACGTTCGTGCTGTACTCACTGTGCTGCTGGGCAGCTGAGAGGGACCAGCTGAGAATTTGGATTCAAATGGAGTTTTAGGTATGAAACCGAGGAGAGACTGCAATGATGGTGACACCGTTGCAAAGCAGCCTGTGTGCTGAAGAGGCCCAGCATTAGCTTTCCCTGCTGGTTCTTCTGCTGTGGGAGCAGATGCCACTGTTCATTCTGTGCTGACTGTGTTGCTGCGCAGCAGAGAGCAGGCTCTGGACTGATTCCATTCAAATGCTTTTCCTGTATGAAAGGGAGCAGTGAAAGCAACGATGGATGCACCAATGTAAAGGTGATTGTGTGCTGAACAGGTCCAGCACAGCTTTCAATCCTGGCTCTTCTGCTGTGGGAGCAGAGGCCAAACGTTCGTGCTGTACTCACTGTGCTGCTGGGCAGCTGAGAGCGACCAGCTGAGAATTTGGATTCAAATGGACTTTTAGGTATGAAACCGAGGAGAGACTGCAATGATGGTGACACCGTTGCAAAGCAGCCTGTGTGCTGAAGAGGCCCAGCACTAGCTTTCCCTGCTGGTTCTTCTGCTGTGGGAGCAGATGCCACTGTTCATTCTGTGCTGACTGTGTTGCTGCCAGCAGAGAGCAGGCTCTGAACTGATTCCATTCAAATGCTTTTCCTGTATGAAAGGGAGCAGTGAAAGCAACGATGGATGCACCAATGTAAAGGTGATTGTGTGCTGAACAGGTCCAGCACCAGCTTTCAATCCTGACTCTTCTGCTGTGGGAGCAGAGGCCAAACGTTCGTGCTGTACTCACTGTGCTGCCTGCAGCTGAGAGCGACCAGCTGAGAATTTGGATTCAAATGGACTTTTAGGTATGAAACCGAGGAGAGACTGCAATGATGGTGACACCGTTGCAAAGCAGCCTGTGTGCTGAAGAGGCCCAGCACTAGCTTTCCCTGCTGGTTCTTCTGCTGTGGGAGCAGATGCCACTGTTCATTCTGTGCTGACTGTGTTGCTGCCAGCAGAGAGCAGGCTCTGGACTGATTCCATTCAAATGCTTTTCCTGTATGAAAGGGAGCAGTGAAAGCAACGATGGATGCACCAATGTAAAGGTGATTGTGTGCTGAACAGGTCCAGCACCAGCTTTCCCTCCTGGCTCTTCTGCTGTGGGAGCAGAGGCCAAACGTTCGTGCTGTACTCACTGTGCTGCTGGCAGCTGAAAGCGACCAGCTGAGAATTTGGATTCAAATGGAGTTTTAGGTATGAAACCGAGGAGAGACTGCAATGATGGTGACACCGTTGCAAAGCAGCCTGTGTGCTGAAGAGGCCCAGCACTAGCTTTCCCTGCTGGTTCTTCTGCTGTGGGAGCAGATGCCACTGTTCATTCTGCTCTGACTGTGTTGCTGCGCAGCAGAGAGCAGGCTCTGGACTGATTCCATTCAAATGCTTTTCCTGTATGAAAGGGAGCAGTGAAAGCAACGATGGATGCACCAATGTAAAGGTGATTGTGTGCTGAACAGGTCCAGCACAAGCTTTCTATCCTGGCTCTTCTGCTGTGGGAGCAGAAGCCAAACGTTCGTGCTGTACTCACTGTGCTGCTGGGCAGCTGAAAGCGACCAGCTGAGAATTTGGATTCAAATGGACTTTTAGGTATGAAACCGAGGAGAGACTGCAATGATGGTGACACTGTTGCAAAGCAGCCTGTGTGCTGAAGAGGCCAGGCACTAGCTTTCCCTGCTGGTTCTTCTGCTGTGGGAGCAGATGCCACTGTTCATTCTGTGCTGACTGTGTTGCTGCGCAGCAGAGAGCAGGCTCTGGACTGATTCCATTCAAATGCTTTTCCTGTATGAAAGGGAGCAGTGAAAGCAACGATGGATGCACCAATGTAAAGGTGATTGTGTGCTGAACAGGTCCAGCACAAGCTTTCAATCCTGGCTCTTCTGCTGTGGGAGCAGAAGCCAAACGTTCGTGCTGTACTCACTGTGCTGCTGGGCAGCTGAAAGCGACCAGCTGAGAATTTGGATTCAAATGGACTTTTAGGTATGAAACCGAGGAGAGACTGCAATGATGGTGACACCGTTGCAAAGCAGCCTGTGTGCTGAAGAGGCCCAGCACTAGCTTTCCCTGCTGGTTCTTCTGCTGTGGGAGCAGATGCCACTGTTCATTCTGTGCTGACTGTGTTGCTGCGCAGCAGAGAGCAGGCTCTGGACTGATTCCATTCAAATGATTTTCCTGTATGAAAGGGAGCAGTGAAAGCAACGATGGATGCACCAATGTAAAGGTGATTGTGTGCTGAACAGGTCCAGCACAAGCTTTCAATCCTGGCTCTTCTGCTGTGGGAGCAGAAGCCAAACGTTCGTGCTGTACTCACTGTGCTGCTGGGCAGCTGAAAGCGACCAGCTGAGAATTTGGATTCAAATGGACTTTTAGGTATGAAACCGAGGAGAGACTGCAATGATGGTGACACCGTTGCAAAGCAGCCTGTGTGCTGAAGAGGCCCAGCATTAGCTTTCCCTGCTGGTTCTTCTGCTGTGGGAGCAGATGCCACTGTTCATTCTGTGCTGACTGTGTTGCTGCGCAGCAGAGAGCAGGCTCTGAACTGATTCCATTCAAATGCTTTTCCTGTATGAAAGGGAGCAGTGAAAGCAACGATGGATGCACCAATGTAAAGGTGATTGTGTGCTGAACAGGTCCAGCACCAGCTTTCCCTCCTGGCTCTTCTGCTGTGGGAGCAGAAGCCAAACGTTCGTGCTGTACTCACTGTGCTGCCTGCAGCAGAGAGCGACCAGCTGAGAATTTGGATTCAAATGGACTTTTAGGTATGAAACCGAGGAGAGAGTGCAATGATGGTGACACCTTTGCAAAGCAGCCTGTGTGCTGAAGAGGCCCAGCACTAGCTTTCCCTGCTGGTTCTTCTGCTGTGGGAGCAGATGCCACTGTTCTTTCTGTGCTGACTGTGTTGCTGCGCAGCAGAGAGCAGGCTCTGGACTGATTCCATTCAAATGCTTTTCCTGTATGAAAGGGAGCAGTGAAAGCAACGATGGATGCACCAATGTAAAGGTGATTGTGTGCTGAACAGGCCCAGCACAAGCTTTCAATCCTGGCTCTTCTGCTGTGGGAGCAGAAGCCAAACGTTCGTGCTGTACTCACTGTGCTGCTGGGCAGCTGAAAGAGACCAGCTGAGAATTTGGATTCAAATGGACTTTTAGGTATGAAACCGAGGAGAGACTGCAATGATGGTGACACCGTTGCAAAGCAGCCTGTGTGCTGAAGAGGCCCAGCATTAGCTTTCCCTGCTGGTTCTTCTGCTGTGGGAGCAGATGCCACTGTTCTTTCTGTGCTGACTTTGTTGCTGCCAGCAGAGAGCAGGCTCTGAACTGATTCCATTCAAATGCTTTTCCTGTATGAAAGGGAGCAGTGAAAGCAACGATGGATGCACCAATGTAAAGGTGATTGTGTGCTGAACAGGTCCAGCACCAGCTTTCAATCCTGACACTTCTGCTGTGGGAGCAGAGGCCAAACGTTCGTGCTGTACTCACTGTGCTGCCTGCAGCTGAGAGCGACCAGCTGAGAATTTGGATTCAAATGGACTTTTAGGTATGAAACCGAGGAGAGACTGCAATGGTGGTGACACCGTTGCAAAGCAGCCTGTGTGCTGAAGAGGCCCAGCATTAGCTTTCCCTGCTGGTTCTTCTGCTGTGGGAGCAGATGCCACTGTTCATTCTGCGCTGACTGTGTTGCTGCGCAGCAGAGAGCAGGCTCTGGACTGATTCCATTCAAATGATTTTCCTGTATGAAAGGGAGCAGTGAAAGCAACGATGGATGCACCAATGTAAAGGTGATTGTGTGCTGAACAGGTCCAGCACCAGCTTTCCCTCCTGGCTCTTCTGCTGTGGGAGCAGAGGCCAAACGTTCGTGCTGTACTCACTGGGCTGCTGGGCAGCTGAAAGCGACCAGCTGAGAATTTGGATTCAAATGGACTTTTAGGTATGAAACCGAGGAGAGACTGCAATGATGGTGACACCGTTGCAAAGCAGCCTGTGTGCTGAAGAGGCCCAGCACCAGCTTTCCCTGCTGGTTCTTCTGCTGTGGGAGCAGATGCCACTGTTCATTCTGTGCTGACTGTGTTGCTGCGCAGCAGAGAGCAGGCTCTGAACTGATTCCATTCAAATGATTTTCCTGTATGAAAGGGAGCAGTGAAAGCAACGATGGATGCACCAATGTAAAGGTGATTGTGTGCTGAACAGGTCCAGCACAAGCTTTCCCTCCTGGCTCTTCTGCTGTGGGAGCAGAAGCCAAACGTTCGTGCTGTACTCACTGTGCTGCCTGCAGCTGAGAGAGACCAGCTGAGAATTTGGATTCAAATGGACTTTTAGGTATGAAACCGAGGAGAGACTGCAATGATGGTGACACCGTTGCAAAGCAGCCTGTGTGCTGAAGAGGCCCAGCACTAGCTTTCCCTGCTGGTTCTTCTGCTGTGGGAGCAGATGCCACTGTTCATTCTGTGCTGACTGTGTTGCTGCGCAGCAGAGAGCAGGCTCTGAACTGATTCCATTCAAATGATTTTCCTGTATGAAAGGGAGCAGTGAAAGCAACGATGGATGCACCAATGTAAAGGTGATTGTGTGCTGAACAGGTCCAGCAAGCTTTCCCTCCTGGCTCTTCTGCTATGGGAGCAGAGGCCAAACGTTCGTGCTGTACTCACTGTGCTGCCTGCAGCTGAGAGAGACCAGCTGAGAATTTGGATTCAAATGGACTTTTAGGTATGAAACCGAGGAGAGACTGCAATGATGGTGACACCGTTGCAAAGCAGCCTGTGTGCTGAAGAGGCCCAGCACTAGCTTTCCCTGCTGGTTCTTCTGCTGTGGGAGCAGATGCCACTGTTCATTCTGTGCTGTGTTGCTGCGCAGCAGAGAGCAGGCTCTGGACTGATTCCATTCAAATGCTTTTCCTGTATGAAAGGGAGCAGTGAAAGCAACGATGGATGCACCAATGTAAAGGTGATTCTGTGTTGAACAGGTCCAGCACCAGCTTTCAATCCTGACACTTCTGCTGTGGGAGCAGAGGCCAAACGTTCGTGCTGTACTCACTGTGCTGCCTGCAGCTGAGAGCGACCAGCTGAGAATTTGGATTCAAATGGACTTTTAGGTATGAAACCGAGGAGAGACTGCAATGATGGTGACACCGTTGCAAAGCAGCCTGTGTGCTGAAGAGGCCCAGCATTAGCTTTCCCTGCTGGTTCTTCTGCTGTGGGAGCAGATGCCACTGTTCATTCTGCGCTGACTGTGTTGCTGCGCAGCAGAGAGCAGGCTCTGAACTGATTCCATTCAAATGATTTTCCTGTATGAAAGTGAGCAGTGAAAGCAACGATGGATGCACCAATGTAAAGGTGATTGTGTGCTGAACAGGTCAAGCTACAGCTTTCCCTCCTGGCTCTTCTGCTGTGGGAGCAGAAGCCAAACGTTCGTGCTGTACTCACTGTGCTGCCTGCAGCTGAGAGAGACCAGCTGAGAATTTGGATTCAAATGGAGTTTTAGGTATGAAACCGAGGAGAGACTGCAATGATGGTGACACCGTTGCAAAGCAGCCTGTGTGCTGAAGAGGCCCAGCACTAGCTTTCCCTGCTGGTTCTTCTGCTGTGGGAGCAGATGCCACTGTTCATTCTGTGCTGACTGTGTTGCTGCGCAGCAGAGAGCAGGCTCTGAACTGATTCCATTCAAATGCTTTTCCTGTATGAAAGGGAGCAGTGAAAGCAACGATGGATGCACCGATGTAAAGGTGATTGTGTGCTGAACAGGTCCAGCACCAGCTTTCAATCCTGACACTTCTGCTGTGGGAGCAGAGGCCAAACGTTCGTGCTGTACTCACTGTGCTGCCTGCAGCTGAGAGCGACCAGCTGAGAATTTGGATACAAACGGACTTTTAGGTATGAAACCGAGGAGAGACTGCAATGATGGTGACACCGTTGCAAAGCAGCCTGTGTGCTGAAGAGGCCCAGCACTAGCTTTCCCTGCTGGTTCTTCTGCTGTGGGAGCAGATGCCACTGTTCATTCTGCGCTGACTGTGTTGCTGCGCAGCAGAGAGCAGGCTCTGAACTGATTCCATTCAAATGATTTTCCTGTATGAAAGGGAGCAGTGAAAGCAACGATGGATGCACCAATGTAAAGGTGATTCTGTGCTGAACAGGTCCAGCACCAGCTTTCCCTCCTGGCTCTTCTGCTGTGGGAGCAGAGGCCAAACGTTCGTGCTGTACTCACTGTGCTGCTGGGCAGCTGAAAGCGACCAGCTGAGAATTTGGATTCAAATGGACTTTTAGGTATGAAACCGAGGAGAGACTGCAATGATGGTGACACCGTTGCAAAGCAGCCTGTGTGCTGAAGAGGCCCAGCACTAGCTTTCCCTGCTGGTTCTTCTGCTGTGGGAGCAGATGCCACTGTTCATTCTGCGCTGACTGTGTTGCTGCGCAGCAGAGAGCAGGCTCTGGACTGATTCCATTCAAATGATTTTCCTGTATGAAAGTGAGCAGTGAAAGCAACGATGGATGCACCAATGTAAAGGTGATTGTGTGCTGAACAGGTCAAGCAACAGCTTTCCCTCCTGGGTCTTCTGCTGTGGGAGCAGAAGCCAAACGTTCGTGCTGTACTCACTGTGCTGCCTGCAGCTGAGAGAGACCAGCTGAGAATTTGGATTCAAATGGACTTTTAGGTATGAAACCGAGGAGAGACTGCAATGATGGTGACACCGTTGCAAAGCAGCCTGTGTGCTGAAGAGGCCCAGCACTAGCTTTCCCTGCTGGTTCTTCTGCTGTGGGAGCAGATGCCACTGTTCATTCTGTGCTGACTGTGTTGCTGCGCAGCAGAGAGCAGGCTCTGGACTGATTCCATTCAAATGCTTTTCCTGTATGAAAGGGAGCAGTGAAAGCAACGATGGATGCACCAATGTAAAGGTGATTGTGTGCTGAACAGGTCCAGCACCAGCTTTCCCTCCTGGCTCTTCTGCTGTGGGAGCAGAGGCCAAACGTTCGTGCTGTACTCACTGTGCTGCCTGCAGCTGAGAGAGACCAGCTGAGAATTTGGATTCAAATGGACTTTTAGGTATGAAACCGAGGAGAGACTGCAATGATGGTGACACCGTTGCAAAGCAGCCTGTGTGCTGAAGAGGCCCAGCACTAGCTTTCCCTGCTGGTTCTTCTGCTGTGGGAGCAGATGCCACTGTTCATTCTGTGCTGACTGTGTTGCTGCGCAGCAGAGAGCAGGCTCTGGACTGATTCCATTCAAATGCTTTTCCTGTATGAAAGGGAGCAGTGAAAGCAACGATGGATGCACCAATGTAAAGGTGATTGTGTGCTGAACAGGTCCAGCACCAGCTTTCAATCCTGGCTCTTCTGCTGTGGGAGCAGAAGCCAAACGTTCGTGCTGTACTCACTGTGCTGCCTGCAGCTGAGAGCGACCAGCTGAGAATTTGGATTCAAATGGACTTTTAGGTATGAAACCGAGGAGAGACTGCAATGATGGTGACACCGTTGCAAAGCAGCCTGTGTGCTGAAGAGGCCCAGCACTAGCTTTCCCTGCTGGTTCTTCTGCTGTGGGAGCAGATGCCACTGTTCATTCTGTGCTGACTGTGTTGCTGCGCAGCAGAGAGCAGGCTCTGAACTGATTCCATTCAAATGCTTTTCCTGTATGAAAGGGAGCAGTGAAAGCAACGATGGATGCACCAATGTAAAGGTGATTGTGTGCTGAACAGGTCCAGCAACAGCTTTCCCTCCTGGCTCTTCTGCTGTGGGAGCAGAGGCCAAACGTTCGTGCTGTACTCACTGTGCTGCCTGCAGCTGAGAGAGACCAGCTGAGAATTTGGATTCAAATGGACTTTTAGGTATGAAACCGAGGAGAGACTGCAATGATGGTGACACCGTTGCAAAGCAGCCTGTGTGCTGAAGAGGCCCAGCACTAGCTTTCCCTGCTGGTTCTTCTGCTGTGGGAGCAGATGCCACTGTTCATTCTGTGCTGACTGTGTTGCTGCGCAGCAGAGAGCAGGCTCTGGACTGATTCCATTCAAATGCTTTTCCTGTATGAAAGTGAGCAGTGAAAGCAACGATGGATGCACCAATGTAAAGGTGATTGTGTGCTGAACACAATGTAAAGGTGACTGTGTGCTGAACAGGTCCAACACAAGCTTTCAATCCTGGCTCTTCTGCTGTGGGAGCAGAAGCCAAACGTTCGTGCTGTACGCACTGTGCTGCTGGGCAGCTGAAAGCGACCAGCTGAGAATTTGGATTCAAATGGACTTTTAGGTATGAAACCGAGGAGAGACTGCAATGATGGTGACACCGTTGCAAAGCAGCCTGTGTGCTGAAGAGGCCCAGCACTAGCTTTCCCTGCTGGTTCTTCTGCTGTGGGAGCAGATGCCACTGTTCATTCTCTGACTGTGTTGCTGCGCAGCAGAGAGCAGGCTCTGGACTGATTCCATTCAAATGCTTTTCCTGTATGAAAGGGAGCAGTGAAAGCAACGATGGATGCACCAATGTAAAGGTGATTCTGTGTTGAACAGGTCCAGCACCAGCTTTCAATCCTGGCACTTCTGCTGTGGGAGCAGAAGCCAAACGTTCGTGCTGTACTCACTGTGCTGCCTGCAGCTGAGAGCGACCAGCTGAGAATTTGGATTCAAATGGACTTTTAGGTATGAAACCGAGGAGAGACTGCAATGATGGTGACACCGTTGCAAAGCAGCCTGTGTGCTGAAGAGGCCCAGCATTAGCTTTCCCTGCTGGTTCTTCTGCTGTGGGAGCAGATGCCACTGTTCATTCTGTGCTGACTGTGTTGCTGCGCAGCAGAGAGCAGGCTCTGGACTGATTCCATTCAAATGATTTTCCTGTATGAAAGGGAGCAGTGAAAGCAACGATGGATGCACCAATGTAAAGGTGATTGTGTGCTGAACAGGTCCAGCACAAGCTTTCAATCCTGGCTCTTCTGCTGTGGGAGCAGAGGCCAAACGTTCGTGCTGTACTCACTGTGCTGCTGGGCAGCTGAGAGCGACCAGCTGAGAATTTGGATTCAAATGGACTTTTAGGTATGAAACCGAGGAGAGACTGCAATGATGGTGACACCGTTGCAAAGCAGCCTGTGTGCTGAAGAGGCCCAGCATTAGCTTTCCCTGCTGGTTCTTCTGCTGTGGGAGCAGATGCCACTGTTCATTCTGTGCTGACTGTGTTGCTGCGCAGCAGAGAGCAGGCTCTGAACTGATTCCATTCAAATGCTTTTCCTGTATGAAAGGGAGCAGTGAAAGCAACGATGGATGCACCAATGTAAAGGTGATTGTGTGCTGAACAGGTCCAGCACAGCTTTCCCTCCTGGCTCTTCTGCTGTGGGAGCAGAAGCCAAACGTTCGTGCTGTACTCACTGTGCTGCCTGCAGCTGAGAGAGACCAGCTGAGAATTTGGATTCAAATGGACTTTTAGGTATGAAACCGAGGAGAGACTGCAATGATGGTGACACCGTTGCAAAGCAGCCTGTGTGCTGAAGAGGCCCAGCACTAGCTTTCCCTGCTGGTTCTTCTGCTGTGGGAGCAGATGCCACTGTTCATTCTGTGCTGACTGTGTTGCTGCGCAGCAGAGAGCAGGCTCTGGACTGATTCCATTCAAATGCTTTTCCTGTATGAAAGTGAGCAGTGAAAGCAACGATGGATGCACCAATGTAAAGGTGATTGTGTGCTGAACAGGTCCAGCACAGCTTTCAATCCTGGCTCTTCTGCTGTGGGAGCAGAGGCCAAACGTTCGTGCTGTACTCACTGTGCTGCCTGCAGCTGAGAGAGACCAGCTGAGAATTTGGATTCAAATGGACTTTTAGGTATGAAACCGAGGAGAGACTGCAATGATGGTGACACCGTTGCAAAGCAGCCTGTGTGCTGAAGAGGCCCAGCATTAGCTTTCCCTGCTGGTTCTTCTGCTGTGGGAGCAGATGCCACTGTTCATTCTGTGCTGACTGTGTTGCTGCGCAGCAGAGAGCAGGCTCTGGACTGATTCCATTCAAATGCTTTTCCTGTATGAAAGGGAGCAGTGAAAGCAACGATGGATGCACCAATGTAAAAGTGACTGTGTGATGAACAGGTCCAGCACAAGCTTTCAATCCTGGCTCTTCTGCTGTGGGAGCAGAAGCCAAACGTTCGTGCTGTACGCACTGTGCTGCTGGGCAGCTGAAGCGACCACCTGAGAATTTGGATTCAAATGGACTTTTAGGTATGAAACCGAGGAGAGACTGCAATGATGGTGACACCGTTGCAAAGCAGCCTGTGTGCTGAAGAGGCCCAGCACTAGCTTTCCCTGCTGGTTCTTCTGCTGTGGGAGCAGATGCCACTGTTCTTTCTATGCTGACTGTGTTGCTGCGCAGCAGAGAGCAGGCTCTGGACTGATTCCATTCAAATGCTTTTCCTGTATGAAAGGGAGCAGTGAAAGCAACGATGGATGCACCAATGTAAAGGTGATTGTGTGCTGAACAGGTCCAGCACAAGCTTTCTATCCTGGCTCTTCTGCTGTGGGAGCAGAAGCCAAACGTTCGTGCTGTACTCACTGTGCTGCTGGGCAGCTGAAAGCGACCAGCTGAGAATTTGGATTCAAATGGACTTTTAGGTATGAAACCGAGGAGAGACTGCAATGATGGTGACACCGTTGCAAAGCAGCCTGTGTGCTGAAGAGGCCCAGCATTAGCTTTCCCTGCTGGTTCTTCTGCTGTGGGAGCAGATGCCACTGTTCTTTCTGTGCTGACTGTGTTGCTGCCAGCAGAGAGCAGGCTCTGAACTGATTCCATTCAAATGATTTTCCTGTATGAAAGGGAGCAGTGAAAGCAACGATGGATGCACCAATGTAAAGGTGATTGTGTGCTGAACAGGTCAAGCAACAGCTTTCCCTCCTGGCTCTTCTGCTGTGGGAGCAGAGGCCAAACGTTCGTGCTGTACTCACTGTGCTGCCTGCAGCTGAGAGAGACCAGCTGAGAATTTGGATTCAAATGGACTTTTAGGTATGAAACCGAGGAGAGACTGCAATGATGGTGACACCGTTGCAAAGCAGCCTGTGTGCTGAAGAGGCCCAGCACTAGCTTTCCCTGCTGGTTCTTCTGCTGTGGGAGCAGATGCCACTGTTCATTCTGTGCTGTGTTGCTGCGCAGCAGAGAGCAGGCTCTGGACTGATTCCATTCAAATGCTTTTCCTGTATGAAAGGGAGCAGTGAAAGCAACGATGGATGCACCAATGTAAAGGTGATTCTGTGTTGAACAGGTCCAGCACCAGCTTTCAATCCTGACACTTCTGCTGTGGGAGCAGAGGCCAAACGTTCGTGCTGTACTCACTGTGCTGCCTGCAGCTGTGAGCGACCAGCTGAGAATTTGGATTCAAATGGACTTTTAGGTATGAAACCGAGGAGAGACTGCAATGATGGTGACACCGTTGCAAAGCAGCCTGTGTGCTGAAGAGGCCCAGCATTAGCTTTCCCTGCTGGTTCTTCTGCTGTGGGAGCAGATGCCACTGTTCATTCTGCGCTGACTGTGTTGCTGCGCAGCAGAGAGCAGGCTCTGAACAGATTCCATTCAAATGCTTTTCCTGCATGAAAGGGAGCAGTGAAAGCAACGATGGATGCACCAATGTAAAGGTGATTGTGTGCTGAACAGGTCCAGCACCAGCTTTCAATCCTGACACTTCTGCTGTGGGAGCAGAGGCCAAACATTCGTGCTGTACTCACTGTGCTGCTGGGCAGCTGAGAGCGACCAGCTGAGAATTTGGATTCAAATGGACTTTTAGGTATGAAACCGAGGAGAGACTGCAATGATGGTGACACCGTTGCAAAGCAGCCTGTGTGCTGAAGAGGCCCAGCACTAGCTTTCCCTGCTGGTTCTTCTGCTGTGGGAGCAGATGCCACTGTTCATTCTGCGCTGTGTTGCTGCGCAGCAGAGAGCAGGCTGTGAACTGATTCCATTCAAATGCTTTTTCTGTATGAAAGGGAGCAGTGAAAGCAACGATGGATGCACCAATGTAAAGGTGATTGTGTGCTGAACAGGTCCAGCACATGCTTTCTATCCTGGCTCTTCTGCTGTGGGAGCAGAAGCCAAACGTTCGTGCTGTACTCACTGTGCTGCTGGGCAGCTGAGAGCGACCAGCTGAGAATTTGGATTCAAATGGACTTTTAGGTATGAAACCGAGGAGAGACTGCAATGATGGTGACACCGTTGCAAAGCAGCCTGTGTGCTGAAGAGGCCCAGCAATAGCTTTCCCTGCTGGTTCTTCTGCTGTGGGAGCAGATGCCACTGTTCTTTCTGTGCTGACTGTGTTGCTGCGCAGCAGAGAGCAGGCTCTGAACTGATTCCATTCAAATGCTTTTCCTGTATGAAAGGGAGCAGTGAAAGCAACGATGGATGCACCAATGTAAAGGTGATTGTGTGCTGAACAGGTCCAGCACAAGCTTTCAATCTTGGCTCTTCTGCTGTGGGAGCAGAAGCCAAACGTTCGTGCTGTACTCACTGTGCTGCTGGGCAGCTGAAAGCGACCAGCTGAGAATTTGGATTCAAATGGAGTTTTAGGTATGAAACCGAGGAGAGACTGCAATGATGGTGACACCGTTGCAAAGCAGCCTGTGTGCTGAAGAGGCCCAGCATTAGCTTTCCCTGCTGGTTCTTCTGCTGTGGGAGCAGATGCCACTGTTCTTTCTGTGCTGACTGTGTTGCTGCCAGCAGAGAGCAGGCTCTGAACTGATTCCATTCAAATGCTTTTCCTGCATGAAAGGGAGCAGTGAAAGCAACGATGGATGCACCAATGTAAAGGTGATTGTGTGCTGAACAGGTCCAGCACCAGCTTTCAATCCTGACACTTCTGCTGTGGGAGCAGAGGCCAAACGTTCGTGCTGTACTCACTGTGCTGCCTGCAGCTGAGAGCGACCAGCTGAGAATTTGGATTCAAATGGACTTTTAGGTATGAAACCGAGGAGAGACTGCAATGATGGTGACACCGTTGCAAAGCAGCCTGTGTGCTGAAGAGGCCCAGCACCAGCTTTCCCTGCTGGTTCTTCTGCTGTGGGAGCAGATGCCACTGTTCGTTTTGTGCTGACTGTGTTGCTGCGCAGCAGAGAGCAGGCTCTGGACTGATTCCATTCAAATGCTTTTCCTGTATGAAAGTGAGCAGTGAAAGCAACGATGGATGCACCAATGTAAACTTGATTCTGCGATGAACAGGTCCAGCACCAGCTTTCCCTCCTGGCTCTTCTGCTGTGGGAGCAGAGGCCAAACGTTCGTGCTGTACTCACTGTGCTGCTGGGCAGCTGAAAGCGACCAGCTGAGAATTTGGATTCAAATGGACTTTTAGGTATGAAACCGAGGAGAGACTGCAATGATGGTGACACCGTTGCAAAGCAGCCTGTGTGCTGAAGAGGCCCAGCATTAGCTTTCCCTGCTGGTTCTTCTGCTGTGGGAGCAGATGCCACTGTTCATTCTGCGCTGACTGTGTTGCTGCGCAGCAGAGAGCAGGCTCTGAACTGATTCCATTCAAATGCTTTTCCTGTATGAAAGTGAGCAGTGAAAGCAACGATGGATGCACCAATGTAAAGGTGATTGTGTGCTGAACAGGTCCAGCACAAGCTTTCAATCCTGGCTCTTCTGCTGTGGGAGCAGAGGCCAAACGTTCGTGCTGTACTCACTGTGCTGCCTGCAGCTGAGAGCGACCAGCTGAGAATTTGGATTCAAATGGACTTTTAGGTATGAAACCGAGGAGAGACTGCAATGATGGTGACACCGTTGCAAAGCAGCCTGTGTGCTGAAGAGGCCCAGCATTAGCTTTCCCTGCTGGTTCTTCTGCTGTGGGAGCAGATGCCACTGTTCATTCTGTGCTGACTGTGTTGCTGCGCAGCAGAGAGCAGGCTCTGAACTGATTCCATTCAAATGCTTTTCCTGTATGAAAGGGAGCAGTGAAAGCAACGATGGATGCACCAATGTAAAGGTGATTGTGTGCTGAACAGGTCCAGCACAGCTTTCAATCCTGGCTCTTCTGCTGTGGGAGCAGAAGCCAAACGTTCGTGCTGTACTCACTGTGCTGCCTGCAGCTGAGAGAGACCAGCTGAGAATTTGGATTCAAATGGACTTTTAGGTATGAAACCGAGGAGAGACTGCAATGATGGTGACACCGTTGCAAAGCAGCCTGTGTGCTGAAGAGGCCCAGCATTAGCTTTCCCTGCTGGTTCTTCTGCTGTGGGAGCAGATGCCACTGTTCATTCTGTGCTGACTGTGTTGCTGCGCAGCAGAGAGCAGGCTCTGAACTGATTCCATTCAAATGCTTTTCCTGTATGAAAGGGAGCAGTGAAAGCAACGATGGATGCACCAATGTAAAGGTGATTGTGTGCTGAACAGGTCCAGCACCAGCTTTCAATCCTGGCTCTTCTGCTGTGGGAGCAGAAGCCAAACGTTCGTGCTGTACTCACTGTGCTGCTGGGCAGCTGAGAGAGACCAGCTGAGAATTTGGATTCAAATGGACTTTTAGGTATGAAACCGAGGAGAGACTGCAATGATGGTGACACCGTTGCAAAGCAGCCTGTGTGCTGAAGAGGCCCAGCACTAGCTTTCCCTGCTGGTTCTTCTGCTGTGGGAGCAGATGCCACTGTTCATTCTGTGCTGACTGTGTTGCTGCGCAGCAGAGAGCAGGCTCTGAACTGATTCCATTCAAATGCTTTTCCTGTATGAAAGGGAGCAGTGAAAGCAACGATGGATGCACCAATGTAAAGGTGATTGTGTGCTGAACAGGTCCAGCACCAGCTTTCAATCCTGGCTCTTCTGCTGTGGGAGCAGAAGCCAAACGTTCGTGCTGTACTCACTGTGCTGCTGGGCAGCTGAGAGCGACCAGCTGAGAATTTGGATTCAAATGGACTTTTAGGTATGAAACCGAGGAGAGACTGCAATGATGGTGACACCGTTGCAAAGCAGCCTGTGTGCTGAAGAGGCCCAGCACTAGCTTTCCCTGCTGGTTCTTCTGCTGTGGGAGCAGATGCCACTGTTCATTCTGTGCTGACTGTGTTGCTGCGCAGCAGAGAGCAGGCTCTGGACTGATTCCATTCAAATGCTTTTCCTGTATGAAAGTGAGCAGTGAAAGCAACGATGGATGCACCAATGTAAAGGTGATTGTGTGCTGAACAGGTCCAGCAACAGCTTTCCCTCCTGGCTCTTCTGCTGTGGGAGCAGAGGCCAAACGTTCGTGCTGTACTCACTGTGCTGCCTGCAGCTGAGAGAGACCAGCTGAGAATTTGGATTCAAATGGACTTTTAGGTATGAAACCGAGGAGAGACTGCAATGATGGTGACACCGTTGCAAAGCAGCCTGTGTGCTGAAGAGGCCCAGCACTAGCTTTCCCTGCTGGTTCTTCTGCTGTGGGAGCAGATGCCACTGTTCATTCTGTGCTGAGTGTGTTGCTGCGCAGCAGAGAGCAGGCTCTGGACTGATTCCATTCAAATGCTTTTCCTGTATGAAAGTGAGCAGTGAAAGCAACGATGGATGCACCAATGTAAAGGTGATTGTGTGCTGAACAGGTCCAGCACAAGCTTTCAATCCTGGCTCTTCTGCTGTGGGAGCAGAGGCCAAACGTTCGTGCTGTACTCACTGTGCTGCTGCAGCTGAGAGCGACCAGCTGAGAATTTGGATTCAAATGGACTTTTAGGTATGAAACCGAGGAGAGACTGCAATGATGGTGACACCGTTGCAAAGCAGCCTGTGTGCTGAAGAGGCCCAGCACTAGCTTTCCCTGCTGGTTCTTCTGCTGTGGGAGCAGATGCCACTGTTCATTCTGTGCTGACTGTGTTGCTGCGCAGCAGAGAGCAGGCTCTGGACTGATTCCATTCAAATGATTTTCCTGTATGAAAGGGAGCAGTGAAAGCAACGATGGATGCACCAATGTAAAGGTGATTGTGTGCTGAACAGGTCCAACACAAGCTTTCAATCCTGGCTCTTCTGCTGTGGGAGCAGAAGCCAAACGTTCGTGCTGTTCGCACTGTGCTGCTGGGCAGCTGAAAGCGACCAGCTGAGAATTTGGATTCAAATGGACTTTTAGGTATGAAACCGAGGAGAGACTGCAATGATGGTGACACCGTTGCAAAGCAGCCTGTGTGCTGAAGAGGCCCAGCACTAGCTTTCCCTGCTGGTTCTTCTGCTGTGGGAGCAGATGCCACTGTTCATTCTGTGCTGACTGTGTTGCTGCGCAGCAGAGAGCAGGCTCTGGACTGATTCCATTCAAATGCTTTTCCTGTATGAAAGGGAGCAGTGAAAGCAACGATGGATGCACCAATGTAAAGGTGATTGTGTGTTGAACAGGTCCAGCACCAGCTTTCCCTCCTGGCTCTTCTGCTGTGGGAGCAGAGGCCAAACGTTCGTGCTGTACTCACTGTGCTGCCTGCAGCTGAGAGCGACCAGCTGAGAATTTGGATTCAAATGGACTTTTAGGTATGAAACCGAGGAGAGACTGCAATGATGGTGACACCGTTGCAAAGCAGCCTGTGTGCTGAAGAGGCCCAGCATTAGCTTTCCCTGCTGGTTCTTCTGCTGTGGGAGCAGATGCCACTGTTCATTCTGTGCTGACTGTGTTGCTGCGCAGCAGAGAGCAGGCTCTGAACTGATTCCATTCAAATGCTTTTCCTGTATGAAAGGGAGCAGTGAAAGCAACGATGGATGCACCAATGTAAAGGTGATTGTGTGCTGAACAGGTCCAGCACAAGCTTTCAATCCTGGCTCTTCTGCTGTGGGAGCACAGGCCAAACGTTCGTGCTGTACTCACTGTGCTGCTGGGCAGCTGAGAGCGACCAGCTGAGAATTTGGATTCAAATGGACTTTTAGGTATGAAACCGAGGAGAGACTGCAATGATGGTGACACCGTTGCAAAGCAGCCTGTGTGCTGAAGAGGCCCAGCACCAGCTTTCCCTGCTGGTTCTTCTGCTGTGGGAGCAGATGCCACTGTTCTTTCTGTGCTGACTGTGTTGCTGCCAGCAGAGAGCAGGCTCTGAACTGATTCCATTCAAATGCTTTTCCTGCATGAAAGGGAGCAGTGAAAGCAACGATGGATGCACCAATGTAAAGGTGATTGTGTGCTGAACAGGTCCAGCACCAGCTTTCAATCCTGACACTTCTGCTGTGGGAGCAGATGCCAAACATTCGTGCTGTACTCACTGGGCTGCTGGGCAGCTGAGAGCGACCAGCTGAGAATTTGGATTCAAATGGACTTTTAGGTATGAAACCGAGGAGAGACTGCAATGATGGTGACACCGTTGCAAAGCAGCCTGTGTGCTGAAGAGGCCCAGCACCAGCTTTCCCTGCTGGTTCTTCTGCTGTGGGAGCAGATGCCACTGTTCATTCTGTGCTGACTGTGTTGCTGCGCAGCAGAGAGCAGGCTCTGGACTGATTCCATTCAAATGCTTTTCCTGTATGAAAGTGAGCAGTGAAAGCAACGATGGATGCACCAATGTAAAGGTGATTGTGTGCTGAACAGGTCCAGCAACAGCTTTCCCTCCTGGCTCTTCTGCTGTGGGAGCAGAGGCCAAACGTTCGTGCTGTACTCACTGTGCTGCCTGCAGCTGAGAGAGACCAGCTGAGAATTTGGATTCAAATGGAGTTTTAGGTATGAAACCGAGGAGAGACTGCAATGATGGTGACACCGTTGCAAAGCAGCCTGTGTGCTGAAGAGGCCCAGCACTAGCTTTCCCTGCTGGTTCTTCTGCTGTGGGAGCAGATGCCACTGTTCATTCTGTGCTGACTGTGTTGCTGCGCAGCAGAGAGCAGGCTCTGGACTGATTCCATTCAAATGCTTTTCCTGTATGAAAGGGAGCAGTGAAAGCAACGATGGATGCACCAATGTAAAGGTGATTGTGTGCTGAACAGGTCCAGCACCAGCTTTCAATCCTGACACTTCTGCTGTGGGAGCAGAGGCCAAACGTTCGTGCTGTACTCACTGTGCTGCCTGCAGCTGAGAGCGACCAGCTGAGAATTTGTATTCAAATGGACTTTTAGGTATGAAACCGAGGAGAGACTGCAATGATGGTGACACCGTTGCAAAGCAGCCTGTGTGCTGAAGAGGCCCAGCATTAGCTTTCCCTGCTGGTTCTTCTGCTGTGGGAGCAGATGCCACTGTTCATTCTGCGCTGACTGTGTTGCTGCGCAGCAGAGAGCAGGCTCTGAACTGATTCCATTCAAATGCTTTTCCTGTATGAAAGTGAGCAGTGAAAGCAACGATGGATGCACCAATGTAAAGGTGATTGTGTGCTGAACAGGTCCAGCACAAGCTTTCAATCCTGGCTCTTCTGCTGTGGGAGCAGAGGCCAAACGTTCGTGCTGTACTCACTGTGCTGCTGGGCAGCTGAAAGCGACCAGCTGAGAATTTGGATTCAAATGGAGTTTTAGGTATGAAACCGAGGAGAGACTGCAATGATGGTGACACCGTTGCAAAGCAGCCTGTGTGCTGAAGAGGCCCAGCACCAGCTTTCCCTGCTGGTTCTTCTGCTGTGGGAGCAGATGCCACTGTTCTTTCTGTGCTGACTGTGTTGCTGCCAGCAGAGAGCAGGCTCTGAACTGATTCCATTCAAATGCTTTTCCTGCATGAAAGGGAGCAGTGAAAGCAACGATGGATGCACCAATGTAAAGGTGATTGTGTGCTGAACAGGTCCAGCACCAGCTTTCAATCCTGACACTTCTGCTGTGGGAGCAGAGGCCAAACATTCGTGCTGTACTCACTGGGCTGCTGGGCAGCTGAGAGCGACCAGCTGAGAATTTGGATTCAAATGGACTTTTAGGTATGAAACCGAGGAGAGACTGCAATGATGGTGACACCGTTGCTAAGCAGCCTGTGTGCTGAAGAGGCCCAGCACCAGCTTTCCCTGCTGGTTCTTCTGCTGTGGGAGCAGATGCCACTGTTCCTTCTGTGCTGACTGTGTTGCTGCGCAGCAGAGAGCAGGCTCTGGACTGATTCAATTCAAATGCTTTTCCTGTATGAAAGTGAGCAGTGAAAGCAACGATGGATGCACCAATGTAAAGGTGATTGTGTGCTGAACAGGTCCAGCAACAGCTTTCCCTCCTGGCTCTTCTGCTGTGGGAGCAGAGGCCAAACGTTCGTGCTGTACTCACTGTGCTGCCTGCAGCTGAGAGAGACCAGCTGAGAATTTGGATTCAAATGGAGTTTTAGGTATGAAACCGAGGAGAGACTGCAATGATGGTGACACCGTTGCAAAGCAGCCTGTGTGCTGAAGAGGCCCAGCACTAGCTTTCCCTGCTGGTTCTTCTGCTGTGGGAGCAGATGCCACTGTTCATTCTGTGCTGACTGTGTTGCTGCGCAGCAGAGAGCAGGCTCTGGACTGATTCCATTCAAATGCTTTTCCTGTATGAAAGTGAGCAGTGAAAGCAACGATGGATGCACCAATGTAAAGGTGACTGTGTGCTGAACAGGTCCAGCAACAGCTTTCCCTCCTGGCTCTTCTGCTGTGGGAGCAGAGGCCAAACGTTCGTGCTGTACTCACTGTGCTGCCTGCAGCTGAGAGAGACCAGCTGAGAATTTGGATTCAAATGGACTTTTAGGTATGAAACCGAGGAGAGACTGCAATGATGGTGACACCGTTGCAAAGCAGCCTGTGTGCTGAAGAGGCCCAGCACTAGCTTTCCCTGCTGGTTCTTCTGCTGTGGGAGCAGATGCCACTGTTCATTCTGTGCTGACTGTGTTGCTGCCAGCAGAGAGCAGGCTCTGGACTGATTCCATTCAAATGCTTTTCCTGTATGAAAGTGAGCAGTGAAAGCAACGATGGATGCACCAATGTAAAGGTGATTGTGTGCTGAACAGGTCCAGCACAAGCTTTCAATCCTGGCTCTTCTGCTGTGGGAGCAGAGGCCAAACGTTCGTGCTGTACTCACTGTGCTGCCTGCAGCTGAGAGCGACCAGCTGAGAATTTGGATTCAAACGGACTTTTAGGTATGAAACCGAGGAGAGACTGCAATGATGGTGACACCGTTGCAAAGCAGCCTGTGTGCTGAAGAGGCCCAGCACTAGCTTTCCCTGCTGGTTCTTCTGCTGTGGGAGCAGATGCCACTGTTCATTCTGTGCTGACTGTGTTGCTGCGCAGCAGAGAGCAGGCTCTGGACTGATTCCATTCAAATGCTTTTCCTGTATGAAAGTGAGCAGTGAAAGCAACGATGGATGCACCAATGTAAAGGTGACTGTGTGCTGAACAGGTCCAGCAACAGCTTTCCCTCCTGGCTCTTCTGCTGTGGGAGCAGAGGCCAAACGTTCGTGCTGTACTCACTGTGCTGCCTGCAGCTGAGAGAGACCAGCTGAGAATTTGGATTCAAATGGACTTTTAGGTATGAAACCGAGGAGAGACTGCAATGATGGTGACACCGTTGCAAAGCAGCCTGTGTGCTGAAGAGGCCCAGCACTAGCTTTCCCTGCTGGTTCTTCTGCTGTGGGAGCAGATGCCACTGTTCATTCTGTGCTGACTGTGTTGCTGCCAGCAGAGAGCAGGCTCTGGACTGATTCCATTCAAATGCTTTTCCTGTATGAAAGTGAGCAGTGAAAGCAACGATGGATGCACCAATGTAAAGGTGATTGTGTGCTGAACAGGTCCAGCACAAGCTTTCAATCCTGGCTCTTCTGCTGTGGGAGCAGAGGCCAAACGTTCGTGCTGTACTCACTGTGCTGCCTGCAGCTGAGAGCGACCAGCTGAGAATTTGGATTCAAACGGACTTTTAGGTATGAAACCGAGGAGAGACTGCAATGATGGTGACACCGTTGCAAAGCAGCCTGTGTGCTGAAGAGGCCCAGCACTAGCTTTCCCTGCTGGTTCTTCTGCTGTGGGAGCAGATGCCACTGTTCATTCTGTGCTGTGTTGCTGCGCAGCAGAGAGCAGGCTCTGGACTGATTCCATTCAAATGATTTTCCTGTGTGAAAGGGAGCAGTGAAAGCAACGATGGATGCACCAATGTAAAGGTGATTCTGTGTTGAACAGGTCCAGCACCAGCTTTCAATCCTGACACTTCTGCTGTGGGAGCAGAGGCCAAACGTTCGTGCTGTACTCACTGTGCTGCCTGCAGCTGTGAGCGACCAGCTGAGAATTTGGATTCAAATGGACTTTTAGGTATGAAACCGAGGAGAGACTGCAATGATGGTGACACCTTTGCAGAGCAGCCTGTGTGCTGAAGAGGCCCAGCATTAGCTTTCCCTGCTGGATCTTCTGCTGCTGTGTTGCTGCGCAGCAGAGAGCAGGCTCTGGACTGATTCCATTCAAATGCTTTTCCTGTATGAAAGGGAGCAGTGAAAGCAACGATGGATGCACCAATGTAAAGGTGATTCTGTGCTGAACAGGTCCAGCACCAGCTTTCCCTCCTGGCTCTTCTGCTGTGGGAGCAGAGGCCAAACGTTCGTGCTGTACTCACTGTGCTGCCTGCAGCTGAGAGAGACCAGCTGAGAATTTGGATTCAAATGGACTTTTAGGTATGAAACCGAGGAGAGACTGCAATGATGGTGACACCGTTGCAAAGCAGCCTGTGTGCTGAAGAGGCCCAGCACTAGCTTTCCCTGCTGGTTCTTCTGCTGTGGGAGCAGATGCCACTGTTCATTCTGTGCTGACTGTGTTGCTGCGCAGCAGAGAGCAGGCTCTGGACTGATTCCATTCAAATGCTTTTCCTGTATGAAAGGGAGCAGTGAAAGCAACGATGGATGCACCAATGTAAAGGTGATTGTGTGCTGAACAGGTCCAGCACCAGCTTTCAATCCTGACACTTCTGCTGTGGGAGCAGAGGCCAAACGTTCGTGCTGTACTCACTGTGCTGCCTGCAGCTGAGAGCGACCAGCTGAGAATTTGGATTCAAATGGACTTTTAGGTATGAAACCGAGGAGAGACTGCAATGATGGTGACACCGTTGCAAAGCAGCCTGTGTGCTGAAGAGGCCCAGCATTAGCTTTCCCTGCTGGTTCTTCTGCTGTGGGAGCAGATGCCACTGTTCATTCTGCGCTGACTGTGTTGCTGCGCAGCAGAGAGCAGGCTCTGAACTGATTCCATTCAAATGATTTTCCTGTATGAAAGTGAGCAGTGAAAGCAACGATGGATGCACCAATGTAAAGGTGATTGTGTGCTGAACAGGTCCAGCACAAGCTTTCAATCCTGGCTCTTCTGCTGTGGGAGCAGAGGCCAAACGTTCGTGCTGTACTCACTGGGCTGCTGGGCAGCTGAGAGCGACCAGCTGAGAATTTGGATTCAAATGGACTTTTAGGTATGAAACCGAGGAGAGACTGCAATGATGGTGACACCGTTGCAAAGCAGCCTGTGTGCTGAAGAGGCCCAGCACTAGCTTTCCCTGCTGGTTCTTCTGCTGTGGGAGCAGATGCCACTGTTCATTCTGTGCTGACTGTGTTGCTGCGCAGCAGAGAGCAGGCTCTGGACTGATTCCATTCAAATGCTTTTCCTGTATGAAAGTGAGCAGTGAAAGCAACGATGGATGCACCAATGTAAAGGTGACTGTGTGCTGAACAGGTCCAGCAACAGCTTTCCCTCCTGGCTCTTCTGCTGTGGGAGCAGAGGCCAAACGTTCGTGCTGTACTCACTGTGCTGCCTGCAGCTGAGAGAGACCAGCTGAGAATTTGGATTCAAATGGACTTTTAGGTATGAAACCGAGGAGAGACTGCAATGATGGTGACACCGTTGCAAAGCAGCCTGTGTGCTGAAGAGGCCCAGCACTAGCTTTCCCTGCTGGTTCTTCTGCTGTGGGAGCAGATGCCACTGTTCTTTCTGTGCTGACTGTGTTGCTGCGCAGCAGAGAGCAGGCTCTGGACTGATTCCATTCAAATGCTTTTCCTGTATGAAAGGGAGCAGTGAAAGCAACGATGGATGCACCAATGTAAAGGTGATTGTGTGCTGAACAGGTCCAGCACAAGCTTTCAATCTTGGCTCTTCTGCTGTGGGAGCAGAAGCCAAACGTTCGTGCTGTACTCACTGTGCTGCTGGGCAGCTGAAAGCGACCAGCTGAGAATTTGGATTCAAATGGACTTTTAGGTATGAAACCGAGGAGAGACTGCAATGATGGTGACACCGTTGCAAAGCAGCCTGTGTGCTGAAGAGGCCCAGCACTAGCTTTCCCTGCTGGTTCTTCTGCTGTGGGAGCAGATGCCACTGTTCATTCTGTGCTGACTGTGTTGCTGCGCAGCAGAGAGCAGGCTCTGAACTGATTCCATTCAAATGCTTTTCCTGTATGAAAGGGAGCAGTGAAAGCAACGATGGATGCACCAATGTAAAGGTGATTGTGTGCTGAACAGGTCCAGCACCAGCTTTCAATCCTGACTCTTCTGCTGTGGGAGCAGAGGCCAAACGTTCGTGCTGTACTCACTGTGCTGCCTGCAGCTGAGAGCGACCAGCTGAGAATTTGGATTCAAATGGACTTTTAGGTATGAAACCGAGGAGAGACTGCAATGATGGTGACACCGTTGCAAAGCAGCCTGTGTGCTGAAGAGGCCCAGCATTAGCTTTCCCTGCTGGTTCTTCTGCTGTGGGAGCAGATGCCACTGTTCATTCTGTGCTGACTGTGTTGCTGCGCAGCAGAGAGCAGGCTCTGGACTGATTCCATTCAAATGCTTTTCCTGTATGAAAGTGAGCAGTGAAAGCAACGATGGATGCACCAATGTAAAGGTGATTGTGTGCTGAACAGGTCCAGCACAGCTTTCCCTCCTGGCTCTTCTGCTGTGGGAGCAGAAGCCAAACGTTCGTGCTGTACTCACTGTGCTGCCTGCAGCTGAGAGAGACCAGCTGAGAATTTGGATTCAAATGGACTTTTAGGTATGAAACCGAGGAGAGACTGCAATGATGGTGACACCGTTGCAAAGCAGCCTGTGTGCTGAAGAGGCCCAGCACTAGCTTTCCCTGCTGGTTCTTCTGCTGTGGGAGCAGATGCCACTGTTCATTCTGTGCTGACTGTGTTGCTGCGCAGCAGAGAGCAGGCTCTGGACTGATTCCATTCAAATGCTTTTCCTGTATGAAAGGGAGCAGTGAAAGCAACGATGGATGCACCAATGTAAAGGTGATTGTGTGCTGAACAGGTCCAGCACCAGCTTTCCCTCCTGGCTCTTCTGCTGTGGGAGCAGAGGCCAAACGTTCGTGCTGTACTCACTGTGCTGCCTGCAGCTGAGAGAGACCAGCTGAGAATTTGGATTCAAATGGACTTTTAGGTATGAAACCGAGGAGAGACTGCAATGATGGTGACACCGTTGCAAAGCAGCCTGTGTGCTGAAGAGGCCCAGCACTAGCTTTCCCTGCTGGTTCTTCTGCTGTGGGAGCAGATGCCACTGTTCATTCTGTGCTGACTGTGTTGCTGCGCAGCAGAGAGCAGGCTCTGAACTGATTCCATTCAAATGCTTTTCCTGTATGAAAGGGAGCAGTGAAAGCAACGATGGATGCACCAATGTAAAGGTGATTGTGTGCTGAACAGGTCCAGCAACAGCTTTCCCTCCTGGCTCTTCTGCTGTGGGAGCAGAGGCCAAACGTTCGTGCTGTACTCACTGTGCTGCTGGGCAGCTGAGAGAGACCAGCTGAGAATTTGGATTCAAATGGACTTTTAGGTATGAAACCGAGGAGAGACTGCAATGATGGTGACACCGTTGCAAAGCAGCCTGTGTGCTGAAGAGGCCCAGCATTAGCTTTCCCTGCTGGTTCTTCTGCTGTGGGAGCAGATGCCACTGTTCATTCTGTGCTGACTGTGTTGCTGCGCAGCAGAGAGCAGGCTCTGAACTGATTCCATTCAAATGCTTTTCCTGTATGAAAGGGAGCAGTGAAAGCAACGATGGATGCACCAATGTAAAGGTGATTGTGTGCTGAACAGGTCCAGCACCAGCTTTCAATCCTGGCTCTTCTGCTGTGGGAGCAGAGGCCAAACGTTCGTGCTGTACTCACTGTGCTGCTGGGCAGCTGAAGAGCGACCAGCTGAGAATTTGGATTCAAATGGACTTTTAGGTATGAAACCGAGGAGAGACTGCAATGATGGTGACACCGTTGCAAAGCAGCCTGTGTGCTGAAGAGGCCCAGCACTAGCTTTCCCTGCTGGTTCTTCTGCTGTGGGAGCAGATGCCACTGTTCATTCTGTGCTGACTGTGTTGCTGCGCAGCAGAGAGCAGGCTCTGGACTGATTCCATTCAAATGCTTTTCCTGTATGAAAGTGAGCAGTGAAAGCAACGATGGATGCACCAATGTAAAGGTGATTGTGTGCTGAACAGGTCCAGCACAGCTTTCCCTCCTGGCTCTTCTGCTGTGGGAGCAGAGGCCAAACGTTCGTGCTGTACTCACTGTGCTGCTGGGCAGCTGAGAGCGACCAGCTGAGAATTTGGATTCAAATGGACTTTTAGGTATGAAACCGAGGAGAGACTGCAATGATGGTGACACCGTTGCAAAGCAGCCTGTGTGCTGAAGAGGCCCAGCACTAGCTTTCCCTGCTGGTTCTTCTGCTGTGGGAGCAGATGCCACTGTTCATTCTGTGCTGACTGTGTTGCTGCGCAGCAGAGAGCAGGCTCTGAACTGATTCCATTCAAATGCTTTTCCTGTATGAAAGGGAGCAGTGAAAGCAACGATGGATGCACCAATGTAAAGGTGATTGTGTGCTGAACAGGTCCAGCACAAGCTTTCTATCCTGGCTCTTCTGCTGTGGGAGCAGAAGCCAAACGTTCGTGCTGTACTCACTGTGCTGCTGGGCAGCTGAAAGCGACCAGCTGAGAATTTGGATTCAAATGGACTTTTAGGTATGAAACCGAGGAGAGACTGCAATGATGGTGACACCGTTGCAAAGCAGCCTGTGTGCTGAAGAGGCCCAGCACTAGCTTTCCCTGCTGGTTCTTCTGCTGTGGGAGCAGATGCCACTGTTCATTCTGTGCTGACTGTGTTGCTGCGCAGCAGAGAGCAGGCTCTGGACTGATTCCATTCAAATGCTTTTCCTGTATGAAAGGGAGCAGTGAAAGCAACGATGGATGCACCAATGTAAAGGTGATTGTGTGCTGAACAGGTCCAGCACCAGCTTTCAATCCTGGCTCTTCTGCTGTGGGAGCAGAAGCCAAACGTTCGTGCTGTACTCACTGTGCTGCTGGGCAGCTGAAAGCGACCAGCTGAGAATTTGGATTCAAATGGACTTTTAGGTATGAAACCGAGGAGAGACTGCAATGATGGTGACACCGTTGCAAAGCAGCCTGTGTGCTGAAGAGGCCCAGCACCAGCTTTCCCTGCTGGTTCTTCTGCTGTGGGAGCAGATGCCACTGTTCTTTCTGTGTTGAATTTATGCTGCCAGCAGAGAGCAGGCTCTGAACTGATTCCATTCAAATGCTTTTCCTGCATGAAAGGGAGCAGTGAAAGCAACGATGGATGCACCAATGTAAAGGTGATTGTGTGCTGAACAGGTCCAGCACCAGCTTTCAATCCTGACACTTCTGCTGTGGGAGCAGAGGCCAAACGTTCGTGCTGTACTCACTGTGCTGCCTGCAGCAGAGAGCGACCAGCTGAGAATTTGGATTCAAATGGACTTTTAGGTATGAAACCGAGGAGAGACTGCAATGATGGTGACACCGTTGCAAAGCAGCCTGTGTGCTGAAGAGGCCCAGCATTAGCTTTCCCTGCTGGTTCTTCTGCTGTGGGAGCAGATGCCACTGTTCATTCTGCGCTGACTGTGTTGCTGCGCAGCAGAGAGCAGGCTCTGGACTGATTCCATTCAAATGCTTTTCCTGTATGAAAGTGAGCAGTGAAAGCAACGATGGATGCACCAATGTAAAGGTGATTGTGTGCTGAACAGGTCCAGCACCAGCTTTCCCTCCTGGCTCTTCTGCTGTGGGAGCAGAGGCCAAACGTTCGTGCTGTACTCACTGTGCTGCCTGCAGCTGAGAGCGACCAGCTGAGAATTTGGATTCAAATGGACTTTTAGGTATGAAACCGAGGAGAGACTGCAATGATGGTGACACCGTTGCAAAGCAGCCTGTGTGCTGAAGAGGCCCAGCACTAGCTTTCCCTGCTGGTTCTTCTGCTGTGGGAGCAGATGCCACTGTTCATTCTGTGTGACTGTGTTGCTGCGCAGCAGAGAGCAGGCTCTGGACTGATTCCATTCAAATGCTTTTCCTGTATGAAAGGGAGCAGTGAAAGCAACGATGGATGCACCAATGTAAAGGTGATTGTGTGCTGAACAGGTCCAGCACAAGCTTTCTATCCTGGCTCTTCTGCTGTGGGAGCAGAGGCCAAACGTTCGTGCTGTACTCACTGTGCTGCTGGGCAGCTGAAAGCGACCAGCTGAGAATTTGGATTCAAATGGAGATTTAGGTATGAAACCGAGGAGAGACTGCAATGATGGTGACACCGTTGCAAAGCAGCCTGTGTGCTGAAGAGGCCAGGCACTAGCTTTCCCTGCTGGTTCTTCTGCTGTGGGAGCAGATGCCACTGTTCATTCTGTGCTGTGTTGCTGCGCAGCAGAGAGCAGGCTCTGGACTGATTCCATTCAAATGCTTTTCCTGTATGAAAGGGAGCAGTGAAAGCAACGATGGATGCACCAATGTAAAGGTGATTGTGTGCTGAACAGGTCCAGCAACAGCTTTCCCTCCTGGCTCTTCTGCTGTGGGAGCAGAGGCCAAACGTTCGTGCTGTACTCACTGTGCTGCTGGGCAGCTGAAAGCGACCAGCTGAGAATTTGGATTCAAATGGACTTTTAGGTATGAAACCGAGGAGAGACTGCAATGATGGTGACACCGTTGCAAAGCAGCCTGTGTGCTGAAGAGGCCCAGCATTAGCTTTCCCTGCTGGTTCTTCTGCTGTGGGAGCAGATGCCACTGTTCATTCTGTGCTGACTGTGTTGCTGCGCAGCAGAGAGCAGGCTCTGAACTGATTCCATTCAAATGCTTTTCCTGTATGAAAGTGAGCAGTGAAAGCAACGATGGATGCACCAATGTAACGGTGATTGTGTGCTGAACAGGTCAAGCAACAGCTTTCCCTCCTGGCTCTTCTGCTGTGGGAGCAGAGGCCAAACGTTCGTGCTGTACTCACTGTGCTGCCTGCAGCTGAGAGCGACCAGCTGAGAATTTGGATTCAAATGGAGTTTTAGGTATGAAACCGAGGAGAGACTGCAATGATGGTGACACCGTTGCAAAGCAGCCTGTGTGCTGAAGAGGCCCAGCACTAGCTTTCCCTGCTGGTTCTTCTGCTGTGGGAGCAGATGCCACTGTTCTTTCTGTGCTGACTGTGTTGCTGCGCAGCAGAGAGCAGGCTCTGAACTGATTCCATTCAAATGCTTTTCCTGTATGAAAGGGAGCAGTGAAAGCAACGATGGATGCACCAATGTAAAGGTGATTGTGTGCTGAACAGGTCCAGCACCAGCTTTCAATCCTGGCTCTTCTGCTGTGGGAGCAGAAGCCAAACGTTCGTGCTGTACTCACTGTGCTGCTGGGCAGCTGAAAGCGACCAGCTGAGAATTTGGATTCAAATGGAGTTTTAGGTATGAAACCGAGGAGAGACTGCAATGATGGTGACACCGTTGCAAAGCAGCCTGTGTGCTGAAGAGGCCCAGCACCAGCTTTCCCTGCTGGTTCTTCTGCTGTGGGAGCAGATGCCACTGTTCTTTCTGTGCTGACTGTGTTGCTGCCAGCAGAGAGCAGGCTCTGAACTGATTCCATTCAAATGCTTTTCCTGCATGAAAGGGAGCAGTGAAAGCAACGATGGATGCACCAATGTAAAGGTGATTGTGTGCTGAACAGGTCCAGCACCAGCTTTCAATCCTGACACTTCTGCTGTGGGAGCAGAGGCCAAACGTTCGTGCTGTACTCACTGTGCTGCCTGCAGCAGAGAGCGACCAGCTGAGAATTTGGATTCAAATGGACTTTTAGGTATGAAACCGAGGAGAGACTGCAATGATGGTGACACCGTTGCAAAGCAGCCTGTGTGCTGAAGAGGCCCAGCATTAGCTTTCCCTGCTGGTTCTTCTGCTGTGGGAGCAGATGCCACTGTTCATTCTGCGCTGACTGTGTTGCTGCGCAGCAGAGAGCAGGCTCTGGACTGATTCCATTCAAATGCTTTTCCTGTATGAAAGTGAGCAGTGAAAGCAACGATGGATGCACCAATGTAAAGGTGATTGTGTGCTGAACAGGTCCAGCACCAGCTTTCCCTCCTGGCTCTTCTGCTGTGGGAGCAGAGGCCAAACGTTCGTGCTGTACTCACTGTGCTGCTGCAGCTGAGAGAGACCAGCTGAGAATTTGGATTCAAATGGACTTTTAGGTATGAAACCGAGGAGAGACTGCAATGATGGTGACACCGTTGCAAAGCAGCCTGTGTGCTGAAGAGGCCCAGCACTAGCTTTCCCTGCTGGTTCTTCTGCTGTGGGAGCAGATGCCACTGTTCATTCTGTGCTGACTGTGTTGCTGCGCAGCAGAGAGCAGGCTCTGAACTGATTCCATTCAAATGCTTTTCCTGTATGAAAGGGAGCAGTGAAAGCAACGATGGATGCACCAATGTAAAGGTGATTGTGTGCTGAACAGGTCCAGCACAGGTTTCTATCCTGGCTCTTCTGCTGTGGGAGCAGAAGCCAAACGTTCGTGCTGTACTCACTGTGCTGCTGGGCAGCTGAAAGCGACCAGCTGAGAATTTGGATTCAAATGGACTTTTAGGTATGAAACCGAGGAGAGACTGCAATGATGGTGACACCGTTGCAAAGCAGCCTGTGTGCTGAAGAGGCCCAGCACTAGCTTTCCCTGCTGGTTCTTCTGCTGTGGGAGCAGATGCCACTGTTCATTCTGTGCTGACTGTGTTGCTGCGCAGCAGAGAGCAGGCTCTGGACTGATTCCATTCAAATGCTTTTCCTGTATGAAAGGGAGCAGTGAAAGCAACGATGGATGCACCAATGTAAAGGTGATTGTGTGCTGAACAGGTCCAGCAACAGCTTTCCCTCCTGGCTCTTCTGCTGTGGGAGCAGAGGCCAAACGTTCGTGCTGTACTCACTGTGCTGCCTGCAGCTGAGAGAGACCAGCTGAGAATTTGGATTCAAATGGACTTTTAGGTATGAAACCGAGGAGAGACTGCAATGATGGTGACACCGTTGCAAAGCAGCCTGTGTGCTGAAGAGGCCCAGCACTAGCTTTCCCTGCTGGTTCTTCTGCTGTGGGAGCAGATGCCACTGTTCATTCTGTGCTGACTGTGTTGCTGCGCAGCAGAGAGCAGGCTCTGAACTGATTCCATTCAAATGCTTTTCCTGTATGAAAGGGAGCAGTGAAAGCAACGATGGATGCACCAATGTAAAGGTGATTGTGTGCTGAACAGGTCCAGCACAAGCTTTCAATCTTGGCTCTTCTGCTGTGGGAGCAGAAGCCAAACGTTCGTGCTGTACTCACTGTGCTGCTGGGCAGCTGAAAGCGACCAGCTGAGAATTTGGATTCAAATGGACTTTTAGGTATGAAACCGAGGAGAGACTGCAATGATGGTGACACCGTTGCAAAGCAGCCTGTGTGCTGAAGAGGCCCAGCACTAGCTTTCCCTGCTGGTTCTTCTGCTGTGGGAGCAGATGCCACTGTTCATTCTGTGCTGACTGTGTTGCTGCGCAGCAGAGAGCAGGCTCTGAACTGATTCCATTCAAATGCTTTTCCTGTATGAAAGGGAGCAGTGAAAGCAACGATGGATGCACCAATGTAAAGGTGATTGTGTGCTGAACAGCTCCAGCACCAGCTTTCCCTCCTGGCTCTTCTGCTGTGGGAGCAGAGGCCAAACGTTCGTGCTGTACTCACTGTGCTGCTGGGCAGCTGAAGCGACCAGCTGAGAATTTGGATTCAAATGGAGTTTTAGGTATGAAACCGAGGAGAGACTGCAATGATGGTGACACCGTTGCAAAGCAGCCTGTGTGCTGAAGAGGCCCAGCACTAGCTTTCCCTGCTGGTTCTTCTGCTGTGGGAGCAGATGCCACTGTTCATTCTGTGCTGTGTTGCTGCGCAGCAGAGAGCAGGCTGTGAACTGATTCCATTCAAATGCTTTTTCTGTATGAAAGGGAGCAGTGAAAGCAACGATGGATGCACCAATGTAAAGGTGATTGTGTGCTGAACAGGTCCAGCACAAGCTTTCTATCCTGGCTCTTCTGCTGTGGGAGCAGAAGCCAAACGTTCGTGCTGTACTCACTGTGCTGCTGGGCAGCTGAAAGCGACCAGCTGAGAATTTGGATTCAAATGGAGTTTTAGGTATGAAACCGAGGAGAGACTGCAATGATGGTGACACCGTTGCAAAGCAGCCTGTGTGCTGAAGAGGCCCAGCACCAGCTTTCCCTGCTGGTTCTTCTGCTGTGGGAGCAGATGCCACTGTTCATTCTGTGCTGACTGTGTTGCTGCGCAGCAGAGAGCAGGCTCTGGACTGATTCCATTCAAATGCTTTTCCTGTATGAAAGGGAGCAGTGAAAGCAACGATGGATGCACCAATGTAAAGGTGATTGTGTGCTGAACAGGTCCAGCAACAGCTTTCCCTCCTGGCTCTTCTGCTGTGGGAGCAGAGGCCAAACGTTCGTGCTGTACTCACTGTGCTGCCTGCAGCTGAGAGAGACCTGCTGAGAATTTGGATTCAAATGGACTTTTAGGTATGAAACCGAGGAGAGACTGCAATGATGGTGACACCGTTGCAAAGCAGCCTGTGTGCTGAAGAGGCCCAGCACTAGCTTTCCCTGCTGGTTCTTCTGCTGTGGGAGCAGATGCCACTGTTCATTCTGTGCTGACTGTGTTGCTGCGCAGCAGAGAGCAGGCTCTGAACTGATTCCATTCAAATGCTTTTCCTGTATGAAAGGGAGCAGTGAAAGCAACGATGGATGCACCAATGTAAAGGTGATTGTGTGCTGAACAGGTCCAGCACAAGCTTTCAATCTTGGCTCTTCTGCTGTGGGAGCAGAAGCCAAACGTTCGTGCTGTACTCACTGTGCTGCTGGGCAGCTGAAAGCGACCAGCTGAGAATTTGGATTCAAATGGAGTTTTAGGTATGAAACAGAGGAGAGACTGCAATGATGGTGACACCTTTGCAAAGCAGCCTGTGTGCTGAAGAGGCCCAGCATTAGCTTTCCCTGCTGGTTCTTCTGCTGTGGGAGCAGATGCCACTGCTCTTTCTGTGCTGACTGTGTTGCTGCCAGCAGAGAGCAGGCTCTGAACTGATTCCATTCAAATGCTTTTCCTGCATGAAAGGGAGCAGTGAAAGCAACGATGGATGCACCAATGTAAAGGTGATTGTGTGCTGAACAGGTCCAGCACCAGCTTTCAATCCTGACACTTCTGCTGTGGGAGCAGAGGCCAAACGTTCGTGCTGTACTCACTGTGCTGCCTGCAGCTGAGAGACCAGCTGAGAATTTGGATTCAAATGGACTTTTAGGTATGAAACCGAGGAGAGACTGCAATGATGGTGACACCGTTGCAAAGCAGCCTGTGTGCTGAAGAGGCCCAGCACCAGCTTTCCCTGCTGGTTCTTCTGCTGTGGGAGCAGATGCCACTGTTCATTCTGTGCTGACTGTGTTGCTGCGCAGCAGAGAGCAGGCTCTGAACTGATTCCATTCAAATGCTTTTCCTGTATGAAAGTGAGCAGTGAAAGCAACGATGGATGCACCAATGTAAAGGTGATTGTGTGCTGAACAGGTCCAGCACAGCAGCTTTCCCTCCTGGCTCTTCTGCTGTGGGAGCAGAAGCCAAACGTTCGTGCTGTACTCACTGTGCTGCCTGCAGCTGAGAGCGACCAGCTGAGAATTTGGATTCAAATGGAGTTTTAGGTATGAAACCGAGGAGAGACTGCAATGATGGTGACACCGTTGCAAAGCTGCCTGTGTGCTGAAGAGGCCCAGCACTAGCTTTCCCTGCTGGTTCTTCTGCTGTGGGAGCAGATGCCACTGTTCTTTCTGTGCTGACTGTGTTGCTGCCAGCAGAGAGCAGGCTCTGAACTGATTCCATTCAAATGCTTTTCCTGTATGAAAGGGAGCAGTGAAAGCAACGATGGATGCACCAATGTAAAGGTGATTGTGTGCTGAACAGGTCCAGCACAAGCTTTCAATCCTGGCTCTTCTGCTGTGGGAGCAGAAGCCAAACGTTCGTGCTGTACTCACTGTGCTGCCTGCAGCTGAGAGCGACCAGCTGAGAATTTGGATTCAAATGGACTTTTAGGTATGAAACCGAGGAGAGACTGCAATGATGGTGACACCGTTGCAAAGCAGCCTGTGTGCTGAAGAGGCCCAGCACTAGCTTTCCCTGCTGGTTCTTCTGCTGTGGGAGCAGATGCCACTGTTCTTTCTGTGCTGACTGTGTTGCTGCCAGCAGAGAGCAGGCTCTGAACTGATTCCATTCAAATGCTTTTCCTGTATGAAAGGGAGCAGTGAAAGCAACGATGGATGCACCAATGTAAAGGTGATTGTGTGCTGAACAGGTCCAGCACAAGCTTTCAATCCTGGCTCTTCTGCTGTGGGAGCAGAAGCCAAACGTTCGTGCTGTACTCACTGTGCTGCCTGCAGCTGAGAGCGACCAGCTGAGAATTTGGATTCAAATGGACTTTTAGGTATGAAACCGAGGAGAGACTGCAATGATGGTGACACCGTTGCAAAGCAGCCTGTGTGCTGAAGAGGCCCAGCACTAGCTTTCCCTGCTGGTTCTTCTGCTGTGGGAGCAGATGCCACTGTTCGTTCTGTGCTGACTGTGTTGCTGCCAGCAGAGAGCAGGCTCTGAACTGATTCCATTCAAATGCTTTTCCTGTATGAAAGGGAGCAGTGAAAGCAACGATGGATGCACCAATGTAAAGGTGATTGTGTGCTGAACAGGTCCAGCACAAGCTTTCAATCCTGGCTCTTCTGCTGTGGGAGCAGAAGCCAAACGTTCGTGCTGTACTCACTGTGCTGCCTGCAGCTGAGAGCGACCAGCTGAGAATTTGGATTCAAATGGACTTTTAGGTATGAAACCGAGGAGAGACTGCAATGATGGTGACACCGTTGCAAAGCAGCCTGTGTGCTGAAGAGGCCCAGCACTAGCTTTCCCTGCTGGTTCTTCTGCTGTGGGAGCAGATGCCACTGTTCGTTCTGTGCTGACTGTGTTGCTGCCAGCAGAGAGCAGGCTCTGAACTGACTCCATTCAAATGCTTTTCCTGTATGAAAGGGAGCAGTGAAAGCAACGATGGATGCACCAATGTAAAGGTGATTGTGTGCTGAACAGGTCCAGCACAAGCTTTCAATCCTGGCTCTTCTGCTGTGGGAGCAGAAGCCAAACGTTCGTGCTGTACTCACTGTGCTGCCTGCAGCTGAGAGCGACCAGCTGAGAATTTGGATTCAAATGGACTTTTAGGTATGAAACCGAAATGATAGTGACACCGTTGCAAAGCAGCCTGTGTGCTGAAGAGGCCCAGCACTAGCTTTCCCTGCTGGTTCTTCTGCTGTGGGAGCAGATGCCACTCTTCGTTCTGTGCTGACTGTGTTGCTGCGCAGCAGAGAGCAGGCTCTGAACTGATTCCATTCAAATGCTTTTCCTGTATGAAAGGGAGCAGTGAAAGCAACGATGGATGCACCAATGTAAAGGTGATTGTGTGCTGAACAGGTCCAGCACAAGCTTTCAATCCTGGCTCTTCTGCTGTGGGAGCAGAAGCCAAACGTTCGTGCTGTACTCACTGTGCTGCCTGCAGCTGAGAGCGACCAGCTGAGAATTTGGATTCAAATGGACTTTTAGGTATGAAACCGAGGAGAGACTGCAATGATGGTGACACCGTTGCAAAGCAGCCTGTGTGCTGAAGAGGCCCAGCACTAGCTTTCCCTGCTGGTTCTTCTGCTGTGGGAGCAGATGCCACTGTTCGTTCTGTGCTGACTGTGTTGCTGCCAGCAGAGAGCAGGCTCTGAACTGACTCCATTCAAATGCTTTTCCTGTATGAAAGGGAGCAGTGAAAGCAACGATGGATGCACCAATGTAAAGGTGATTGTGTGCTGAACAGGTCCAGCACAAGCTTTCAATCCTGGCACTTCTGCTGTGGGAGCAGAAGCCAAACGTTCGTGCTGTACTCACTGTGCTGCCTGCAGCTGAGAGCGACCAGCTGAGAATTTGGATTCAAATGGACTTTTAGGTATGAAACCGAGGAGAGACTGCAATGATGGTGACACCGTTGCAAAGCAGCCTGTGTGCTGAAGAGGCCCAGCACTAGCTTTCCCTGCTGGTTCTTCTGCTGTGGGAGCAGATGCCACTGTTCGTTCTGTGCTGACTGTGTTGCTGCCAGCAGAGAGCAGGCTCTGAACTGATTCCATTCAAATGCTTTTCCTGTATGAAAGGGAGCAGTGAAAGCAACGATGGATGCACCAATGTAAAGGTGATTGTGTGCTGAACAGGTCCAGCACAAGCTTTCAATCCTGGCTCTTCTGCTGTGGGAGCAGAAGCCAAACGTTCGTGCTGTACTCACTGTGCTGCCTGCAGCTGAGAGCGACCAGCTGAGAATTTGGATTCAAATGGAGTTTTAGGTATGAAACCGAGGAGAGACTGCAATGATGGTGACACCGTTGCAAAGCAGCCTGTGTGCTGAAGAGGCCCAGCACTAGCTTTCCCTGCTGGTTCTTCTGCTGTGGGAGCAGATGCCACTGTTCGTTCTGTGCTGACTGTGTTGCTGCCAGCAGAGAGCAGGCTCTGAACTGATTCCATTCAAATGCTTTTCCTGTATGAAAGGGAGCAGTGAAAGCAACGATGGATGCACCAATGTAAAGGTGATTGTGTGCTGAACAGGTCCAGCACAAGCTTTCAATCCTGACACTTCTGCTGTGGGAGCAGAAGCCAAACGTTCGTGCTGTACTCACTGTGCTGCCTGCAGCTGAGAGCGACCAGCTGAGAATTTGGATTCAAATGGACTTTTAGGTATGAAACCGAGGAGAGACTGCAATGATAGTGACACCGTTGCAAAGCAGCCTGTGTGCTGAAGAGGCCCAGCACTAGCTTTCCCTGCTGGTTCTTCTGCTGTGGGAGCAGATGCCACTGTTCGTTCTGTGCTGACTGTGTTGCTGCGCAGCAGAGAGCAGGCTCTGAACTGATTCCATTCAAATGCTTTTCCTGTATGAAAGGGAGCAGTGAAAGCAACGATGGATGCACCAATGTAAAGGTGATTGTGTGCTGAACAGGTCCAGCACAAGCTTTCAATCCTGGCTCTTCTGCTGTGGGAGCAGAAGCCAAACGTTCGTGCTGTACTCACTGTGCTGCCTGCAGCTGAGAGCGACCAGCTGAGAATTTGGATTCAAATGGACTTTTAGGTATGAAACCGAGGAGAGACTGCAATGATGGTGACACCGTTGCAAAGCAGCCTGTGTGCTGAAGAGGCCCAGCACTAGCTTTCCCTGCTGGTTCTTCTGCTGTGGGAGCAGATGCCACTGTTCGTTCTGTGCTGCTGTGTTGCTGCCAGCAGAGAGCAGGCTCTGAACTGATTCCATTCAAATGCTTTTCCTGTATGAAAGGGAGCAGTGAAAGCAACGATGGATGCACCAATGTAAAGGTGATTGTGTGCTGAACAGGTCCAGCACAAGCTTTCAATCCTGGCTCTTCTGCTGTGGGAGCAGAAGCCAAACGTTCGTGCTGTACTCACTGTGCTGCCTGCAGCTGAGAGCGACCAGCTGAGAATTTGGATTCAAATGGACTTTTAGGTATGAAACCGAGGAGAGACTGCAATGATGGTGACACCGTTGCAAAGCAGCCTGTGTGCTGAAGAGGCCCAGCACTAGCTTTCCCTGCTGGTTCTTCTGCTGTGGGAGCAGATGCCACTGTTCGTTCTGTGCTGACTGTGTTGCTGCCAGCAGAGAGCAGGCTCTGAACTGATTCCATTCAAATGCTTTTCCTGTATGAAAGGGAGCAGTGAAAGCAACGATGGATGCACCAATGTAAAGGTGATTGTGTGCTGAACAGGTCCAGCACAAGCTTTCAATCCTGGCTCTTCTGCTGTGGGAGCAGAAGCCAAACGTTCGTGCTGTACTCACTGTGCTGCCTGCAGCTGAGAGCGACCAGCTGAGAATTTGGATTCAAATGGACTTTTAGGTATGAAACCGAGGAGAGACTGCAATGATGGTGACACCGTTGCAAAGCAGCCTGTGTGCTGAAGAGGCCCAGCACTAGCTTTCCCTGCTGGTTCTTCTGCTGTGGGAGCAGATGCCACTGTTCGTTCTGTGCTGACTGTGTTGCTGCCAGCAGAGAGCAGGCTCTGAACTGATTCCATTCAAATGCTTTTCCTGTATGAAAGGGAGCAGTGAAAGCAACGATGGATGCACCAATGTAAAGGTGATTGTGTGCTGAACAGGTCCAGCACAAGCTTTCAATCCTGACACTTCTGCTGTGGGAGCAGAGGCCAAACGTTCGTGCTGTACTCACTGTGCTGCCTGCAGCTGAGAGCGACCAGCTGAGAATTTGGATTCAAATGGACTTTTAGGTATGAAACCGAGGAGAGACTGCAATGATGGTGACACCGTTGCAAAGCAGCCTGTGTGCTGAAGAGGCCCAGCACTAGCTTTCCCTGCTGGTTCTTCTGCTGTGGGAGCAGATGCCACTGTTCATTCTGTGCTGACTGTGTTGCTGCGCAGCAGAGAGCAGGCTCTGAACTGATTCCATTCAAATGCTTTTCCTGTATGAAAGGGAGCAGTGAAAGCAACGATGGATGCACCAATGTAAAGGTGATTGTGTGCTGAACAGGTCCAGCACCAGCTTTCAATCCTGGCTCTTCAGCTGTGGGAGCAGAAGCCAAACGTTCGTGCTGTACTCACTGTGCTGCTGGGCAGCTGAAAGCGACCAGCTGAGAATTTGGATTCAAATGGAGTTTTAGGTATGAAACTGAGGAGAGACTGCAATGATGGTTACACCGTTGCAAAGCAGCCTGTGTGCTGAAGAGGCCCAGCACTAGCTTTCCCTGCTGGTTCTTCTGCTGTGGGAGCAGATGCCACTGTTCTTTCTGTGCTGACTGTGTTGCTGCCAGCAGAGAGCAGGCTCTGAACTGATTCCATTCAAATGCTTTTCCTGTATGAAAGGGAGCAGTGAAAGCAACGATGGATGCACCAATGTAAAGGTGATTGTGTGCTGAACAGGTCCAGCACAAGCTTTCAATCCTGGCTCTTCTGCTGTGGGAGCAGAGGCCAAACGTTCGTGCTGTACTCACTGTGCTGCCTGCAGCTGAGAGCGACCAGCTGAGAATTTGGATTCAAATGGACTTTTAGGTATGAAACCGAGGAGAGACTGCAATGATAGTGACACCGTTGCAAAGCAGCCTGTGTGCTGAAGAGGCCCAGCACTAGCTTTCCCTGCTGGTTCTTCTGCTGTGGGAGCAGATGCCACTCTTCGTTCTGTGCTGACTGTGTTGCTGCGCAGCAGAGAGCAGGCTCTGAACTGATTCCATTCAAATGCTTTTCCTGTATGAAAGGGAGCAGTGAAAGCAACGATGGATGCACCAATGTAAAGGTGATTGTGTGCTGAACAGGTCCAGCACAAGCTTTCAATCCTGGCTCTTCTGCTGTGGGAGCAGAAGCCAAACGTTCGTGCTGTACTCACTGTGCTGCCTGCAGCTGAGAGCGACCAGCTGAGAATTTGGATTCAAATGGACTTTTAGGTATGAAACCGAGGAGAGACTGCAATGATGGTGACACCGTTGCAAAGCTGCCTGTGTGCTGAAGAGGCCCAGCACTAGCTTTCCCTGCTGGTTCTTCTGCTGTGGGAGCAGATGCCACTGTTCGTTCTGTGCTGACTGTGTTGCTGCCAGCAGAGAGCAGGCTCTGAACTGATTCCATTCAAATGCTTTTCCTGTATGAAAGGGAGCAGTGAAAGCAACGATGGATGCACCAATGTAAAGGTGATTGTGTGCTGAACAGGTCCAGCACAAGCTTTCAATCCTGGCTCTTCTGCTGTGGGAGCAGAAGCCAAACGTTCGTGCTGTACTCACTGTGCTGCCTGCAGCTGAGAGCGACCAGCTGAGAATTTGGATTCAAATGGACTTTTAGGTATGAAACCGAGGAGAGACTGCAATGATGGTGACACCGTTGCAAAGCAGCCTGTGTGCTGAAGAGGCCCAGCACTAGCTTTCCCTGCTGGTTCTTCTGCTGTGGGAGCAGATGCCACTGTTCGTTCTGTGCTGACTGTGTTGCTGCCAGCAGAGAGCAGGCTCTGAACTGATTCCATTCAAATGCTTTTCCTGTATGAAAGGGAGCAGTGAAAGCAACGATGGATGCACCAATGTAAAGGTGATTGTGTGCTGAACAGGTCCAGCACAAGCTTTCAATCCTGGCTCTTCTGCTGTGGGAGCAGAAGCCAAACGTTCGTGCTGTACTCACTGTGCTGCCTGCAGCTGAGAGCGACCAGCTGAGAATTTGGATTCAAATGGACTTTTAGGTATGAAACCGAGGAGAGACTGCAATGATGGTGACACCGTTGCAAAGCAGCCTGTGTGCTGAAGAGGCCCAGCACTAGCTTTCCCTGCTGGTTCTTCTGCTGTGGGAGCAGATGCCACTGTTCGTTCTGTGCTGACTGTGTTGCTGCCAGCAGAGAGCAGGCTCTGAACTGACTCCATTCAAATGCTTTTCCTGTATGAAAGGGAGCAGAGAAAGCAACGATGGATGCACCAATGTAAAGGTGATTGTGTGCTGAACAGGTCCAGCACAAGCTTTCAATCCTGACACTTCTGCTGTGGGAGCAGAAGCCAAACGTTCGTGCTGTACTCACTGTGCTGCCTGCAGCTGAGAGCGACCAGCTGAGAATTTGGATTCAAATGGACTTTTAGGTATGAAACCGAGGAGAGACTGCAATGATGGTGACACCGTTGCAAAGCAGCCTGTGTGCTGAAGAGGCCCAGCACTAGCTTTCCCTGCTGGTTCTTCTGCTGTGGGAGCAGATGCCACTGTTCATTCTGTGCTGACTGTGTTGCTGCGCAGCAGAGAGCAGGCTCTGAACTGATTCCATTCAAATGCTTTTCCTGTATGAAAGGGAGCAGTGAAAGCAACGATGGATGCACCAATGTAAAGGTGATTGTGTGCTGAACAGGTCCAGCACAAGCTTTCAATCCTGGCTCTTCTGCTGTGGGAGCAGAAGCCAAACGTTCGTGCTGTACTCACTGTGCTGCCTGCAGCTGAGAGCGACCAGCTGAGAATTTGGATTCAAATGGACTTTTAGGTATGAAACCGAGGAGAGACTGCAATGATGGTGACACCGTTGCAAAGCAGCCTGTGTGCTGAAGAGGCCCAGCACTAGCTTTCCCTGCTGGTTCTTCTGCTGTGGGAGCAGATGCCACTGTTCGTTCTGTGCTGACTGTGTTGCTGCCAGCAGAGAGCAGGCTCTGAACTGATTCCATTCAAATGCTTTTCCTGTATGAAAGGGAGCAGTGAAAGCAACGATGGATGCACCAATGTAAAGGTGATTGTGTGCTGAACAGGTCCAGCACAAGCTTTCAATCCTGGCTCTTCTGCTGTGGGAGCAGAAGCCAAACGTTCGTGCTGTACTCACTGTGCTGCCTGCAGCTGAGAGCGACCAGCTGAGAATTTGGATTCAAATGGACTTTTAGGTATGAAACCGAGGAGAGACTGCAATGATGGTGACACCGTTGCAAAGCAGCCTGTGTGCTGAAGAGGCCCAGCACTAGCTTTCCCTGCTGGTTCTTCTGCTGTGGGAGCAGATGCCACTGTTCGTTCTGCTGACTGTGTTGCTGCGCAGCAGAGAGCAGGCTCTGAACTGATTCCATTCAAATGCTTTTCCTGTATGAAAGGGAGCAGTGAAAGCAACGATGGATGCACCAATGTAAAGGTGATTGTGTGCTGAACAGGTCCAGCACAAGCTTTCAATCCTGGCTCTTCTGCTGTGGGAGCAGAAGCCAAACGTTCGTGCTGTACTCACTGTGCTGCCTGCAGCTGAGAGCGACCAGCTGAGAATTTGGATTCAAATGGACTTTTAGGTATGAAACCGAGGAGAGACTGCAATGATGGTGACACCGTTGCAAAGCAGCCTGTGTGCTGAAGAGGCCCAGCACTAGCTTTCCCTGCTGGTTCTTCTGCTGTGGGAGCAGATGCCACTGTTCGTTCTCTGCTGTGTTGCTGCCAGCAGAGAGCAGGCTCTGAACTGATTCCATTCAAATGCTTTTCCTGTATGAAAGGGAGCAGTGAAAGCAACGATGGATGCACCAATGTAAAGGTGATTGTGTGCTGAACAGGTCCAGCACAAGCTTTCAATCCTGGCTCTTCTGCTGTGGGAGCAGAAGCCAAACGTTCGTGCTGTACTCACTGTGCTGCCTGCAGCTGAGAGCGACCAGCTGAGAATTTGGATTCAAATGGACTTTTAGGTATGAAACCGAGGAGAGACTGCAATGATGGTGACACCGTTGCAAAGCAGCCTGTGTGCTGAAGAGGCCCAGCACTAGCTTTCCCTGCTGGTTCTTCTGCTGCGGGAGCAGATGCCACTGTTCGTTCTGTGCTGTCTGTGTTGCTGCCAGCAGAGAGCAGGCTCTGAACTGACTCCATTCAAATGCTTTTCCTGTATGAAAGGGAGCAGTGAAAGCAACGATGGATGCACCAATGTAAAGGTGATTGTGTGCTGAACAGGTCCAGCACAAGCTTTAAATCCTGACAATTCTGCTGTGGG